>NC_062227.1:7076368-7229560 GCF_902686445.1 Sciurus carolinensis
AGTTCTTAAAATACATTCATTCCACAATAACCAAACACACAATTGACTCCCAAGCACACAATGAACCTCTCAAATCTGCCAGACTACACGGGCCAAGAGCCCCATGAGTTCAAGACACACTCACCCACCAACAACAACCTACACTTCTCAAATGCATGAGGCTAACCATAACTATCTACCAGGACCACACATTCTACTAACATCACCAAAATCTTCAAGAATCATGGGCCACAATAAACACAAACACAATTTCTGAGCATCTTGTATACACACAGATTCTAAATACTACATCCACAAATCCATGAACACACACATAATCACTTGTGTGCCTACACACAAAACACAAAAATGATAATCTTCCATGCATGAGGAAGAAAGTTCAAAAACACCACATACAGAAAAACATGCACCCATTAATCTCTATATGTGGATCAATATATTCATAATTTCCACACAGGAATGGACAGACAGAAACACAAATATTTCCAAACATGCATACAGACATTCCCTAAAACAACACAGTATTCCACATCTCCAGAAAGCAAAGTGCCAAGTACTGCAGCCAAACAGTCCCCTATGCTCCTAGAAATGTCACACATTCTCCAAGGAAATACACTTTCAATACTCCTAGCAACCTCATTCCCAATGAAGAGACTTATAGAATTCACGCACCCATGTTGGAATGCAGAAACCAATTTGCATGGCCAAGACACAAAAGTATCTCCAGCGTATCATATAAAATACACATAAGCTCACTTACAAATCCCAAATTATCACACCCTAGTAGAACAAACTTTATTTCTACTCAAATTCTAACAAAGAACTGTATCATTTATCTCTAAAACATACAAACAGAATTGCACAGCCCCTGTTTAAAAGCACAGTGTCACCTTTCATCCCATATGTACACCCTTCCTTCCCACTTACATACAAAGAACTTTCTACTTAATACAAACATCAACTTTCAGATCCCGTGAATACACATACTAAATGGCACCTAAATATTCTGCCTTGTCACAACTATTGCAAATACAAACACATGCACACCCACACACACACATACCCCCTGTGGTGTGCCAGTGAACACAAATAAAGATACAAGTAACTCTTCAGAGGCATCTCATCTCTCAACGGTTACCACTATATACAAATACGTAAATATCATAAAATACACAAAAAAATCCCATACTACCTTCACATACAAGTTCAAACACTCCCAAATACAAAGAATAAATCCTCCTCTTCCAAAATGCAGAACCCTGCCAACTCCACAGTGTACTTGAACATATTCATCCTACTACAACACAAATTTAGTAACTGACCAGTCTTTATGCACTCAACTGCATATACACAAATAATCAAAATAATTTTTTTACAAAACCCCATATTACCAAGCACCATGTTCTGATATACAAATATACCTCCTCCATTTCCCAACTTTCACAATCACATTGAAAACCCACAGAAATATACCCAAACCTGCTCCTTAACATAGCCCATATGCAAACACACATATGATACCCAAACTTCCCAGGGTGCACCCATGGACCAAAACAAACCACCACAAGACCACAGGTAAAATATTACCTATTTCCTATTGCAAACACCTAACTCCAACTCCCTCAGTTGATGCCAGTGGTCTCCCACACCCTCCGAATACACTGAAGCCTACACAGTCTCACAAAAACTGTCATGACTTCCCTTGGTCCCTACACCCACCCACACACCATCACACACACTTGTGAATACACACCAGACTCTCATCAGAGGGCTATGAAGGCATGTCAACACATGAGGGGCAGCACCACCCCACAAAAGGAACAGGGACAAACCCTCATGCCCTCTGAATTCCTACCATCCCTACAAGGACAAGCTCGGCATCTCATTTTCTCTTACAAATAACCTCCCATTGATCATCACGACTTCAAAACGAAAGGAAAACTTCCTGCACCCGGAAACCCCGACAAGGGCCTCCCAGTAACCCGCCAACACACACGAGAACATGCGATCCATTTCCCGTGTGCGATCCATGAACACCACACAATTTAACAACCAAATCTCAATCTCTTTGTTGCAGAACGACTGGAGGGCAGACGCTTCTCAGCCAATCATCGAGTCCATTTTCCACACTCTTCCACCGCAGCCAACCTGCGACTGCACGTCCACCGGGACGCGACCACAGCAGAAGGGCCAGAGCGGCTCGGTCGTCCCTTTTGCAAAGTCGCCAGCGCCACCGGACAGGACTGTCCTTCTGCCTAAGGACGCGGAGGCCGCCGACATCTCCAGCACGCACCGTCTCCCGGGGACGAGGAGAGGCCGTCCCAACTCCACGGACCTCGACACCGGTCACCTCCCTGCAGACCAGACGCCGCTGCTCGCTCACCGCGGAGGCTCCGCTCAGCGCCCGGGCCAGGGGCTGCCTGGGACGCCGACCCAGAGGCTCCGCGCTCGCACCGCCTTGGCGACCGTCCGCTCGGGTCCAACACAGGAGGCGCGGGGTCGCGCGGGGCCTGGTCTGGGCGCCGCCCGCGTCCAGGTGAGAAGGGGCCGCCGGGCGACAGGGAGGCCCGCCGCCAGGGAAGGAAGACCGGCGAACGACGGACCGGGGAGGGAGAGGCGCGCGGGTCCAGTACCTCTGGGCTGGGAACCGACTCTGGACGCCGCCATGGGAGCCACGCCAGCCGTTGAGGAACCGTCACCCGCGCGCGCGCGTCGCGTCGACCCGGTGGCAGCCGCAACCGACGCTGGACGGTTGGAAGGCGGCCCGCGAGCGCCACAGCGCCTCTGGCCAAGCGCGTGCGCATGCGCGAGGGCTGCAGCCGGAAGCGCGGAGCGCCTGCAGGTCGGGATGAAACTGTGTCGGGGTCTCTGATGTGCCGCCTGCAAGGTGGCACCTCCTGGGGGAGCCTCGGGTGCTCCTTCTTCCAGCGAGTGCACCTAAAAGACCGCCGTGATGTTCACTATTACACACCTGCCGTGCCTGCATTGGAGACCACCCTGGCTGCAGCGTTGCAAGCTCTCTACCCTGAAGCTCAGGCTGCTGTGTCCATTTGATTCTTGTTCACTGCTTCAGATGAGTGTGTGTTTTGCTCCTACTTCTTGTATAGGTTCCATTAAAGAGCAGTTGTGGCAAAGGATTTTTAGATCAGGGTAACACTCGAAAACGCCCATTCCTTGATTTTTCCTACTTCAGTTACTCTACTCAGACGTTAGTAGACGTGGAGACTGCTCCTGCTCTATAGGAATGAATGAGCAAACGCTTTCTTTCAATGTGTTTTTAAACCTTTAATCTAGGTCTGACGATGTTGACCAATGTCCTCAGACACTGTAATTGTATACTCTCCTTGTTTGTAACGTATGGCATACTTTCAGCTGGTACATATTTAAAATGTGTACCATGGACACAATTGATATTGTAACATTGGGAAAGCATCCACTCCCTTCATGATTATTTTGGGGATTCCGGTGATTAGTATGGCTTCCCCACAAAACATGATGTGCAAGACATGTCATGTGTGCTACTGTCAAGGGCCACCCTGGGTGAAGACACAAAAGCTGTAAAGGAAGCAGACAGGGTTTTGCCATTCCTCCAAACTTCACGGATTGGGTGTAAGAGCTTCTGTTTTGTGAAGCTGATCAGCCATTTTCAGACATGTTTTGTATTTTTCTTTGCTAAGCAATCAGTGTTATCCTAGGGATTTATACTAATAAAGGTCAGATGGTAAAGTAGGACATATAACTGCTCCTTTCCATGGCCAGTTGACGGAAGTTGAATTTGGGCTAGTTGGAATATATGTATCCAACATTTTCACACAGTGAAAAACTCACCGTGAGCAGTTGAGGAATGAAGCCAGGGATAATGCACCTACTAAGAGTATGCAAGGGCCTGGAATTTGATCTCGCACTCCCAAATCTTGCCACATCTCACTGGTCATGCCCAGCAGTAAACCAAGTAAAGATGATTGGTAGAGTGTCAAAATAGAGGAACACCAGCCACTGCACTCTCCTGTGGATTTGAGAAACTATTTCAAAAACACCAAGAGGAACACACCCCTTGAATCCTGACTGAATGACTTGAAGGGAACTGGAGGTTCTTCCATACCCGCAGAGCTCTTCATGGAATGTCGCCAAGCCCCACCCAGGCCTGCTGCCCATGGACCCTCCCCCCATGCGGAATGTCTTGACCCATCATTCCACTGGGGTTTACTTTCAAATTTTGCCGAGCTGCAGTTGGAGGCTGAGCTGCTGCTACAACCAGATCACTCACTGGGTCCTGTGTTGACATTTCCCATGCTGGAGACTGCAAGATGTGTCCATCCTCCTGGTCTACAGAAGGAGGTGAGCCTGGAGGGTCAGGGGCTTGTTATCTGAATGCCTGTCAACCCTTACATCCTTGGGAGTTTGAATGGACGGCTTCCTCTGTGGGAGCACAAGTAGAGGAAGGAGAGGCCACCAGAAGACACACTTGATGAAGCTGCGGAAGCCCAGGGAAGACTGCCGGTGCTCATGGGGTGGGGGGCTCCTAGGACACAGATCAAGTGAACTTGAGGGAGGGATACTAGATAGGCAGAAGAAGAGAGACCAAGGGATTGATTCTTTGCAGTGTTACATAGGTCACTGCATGGTAATTTGAGGGAGTAAGAGATGGTGGTCAGTTAGGGTTCCCTGGAGGGTAAAGGATGAGCCTGTGGCCATTCTTCAGACACCTGGAAGATGCCTGTGATACTATTCCGAGGGGTTTACCAAAGGATCTCAGATCGTGAGTGGGCAGTGGAGAGAAATATTCTTAGCACGAAACCAGCCCAGTAGGGTTCTTGAGGACCACGTCTGCAGTGCAAATACACAATGTGTTGTGAGGCTGAAGGGCACCCCAACTGCCAAGGCCCAGGGCCCCTCACCCACTTCCTGCCCAGGAAATCTTATCCTTCCATCGAGACAGCAGATGTTCTTGATTCCTGAAGGGCAGGGAACCCAGAAAATCTCAACCAACATAGATTGGGACCTCTGTGAGGTCTTCTGAATTGGCATCACTTACACAGAAGGAAGAGGACGCTCAGCGCTGCTTGGTGTTGGCCACGCTCCATGGCGAACCCTCACCCTTCATTTTGTGTTAGCAGAAAGACTTAGCTCCTCTTCCTTGTTTGGTACTCCATGAAAAGTGGACACATGTGGGTGTCCTTCGTTTAACAGGATCAGGTTTGAGGATGACTGGGTTCCTTTCAAGAGAGGAAGAATAGCACACAGTTGGGAAGGGGGCCTACTGGTATTGTCATTGAGTTAGGCAGGGGTCCTGATTAATACATGGAGGTGTTGAGGTGTTGTGGGCCTTGCGTTTTTTAACTAGGGTCAGCATGACGTCCTGGAAACAGGGATGTGCTCAGGACAAGCTTGCCACACCAATAGCTGGTACAGGCTTGGCTGTCTGTAACACATTCCTTACTGTTACTGGGAACTCAAAGGAAAAGGACCACAGCATGGCTCAGTTCCCAGTCCCAATAACAACATGGCCAGGGGCTGTGAAAATCTCAGGAGAGCCCCAGTCGCTCCCCATCCCATTGTCCTCAATGATCCTCAGAAGCCATTGCTGGTCATGCCAGCAGAGCATCTCAGGGAACTCACTGTCTATCACACAGACCTCTTCCCTGAGAACAGAGCTTCCTGACTCTTGGCAGGATCCAGTGAACACTGGGATCAGTGCTGGTCACGATCTGTCCCCCACATAGTGTTTGATGCAGGAAGTGGTGGGAGAAGGACCCACATGCTTTGATGAATGTGCTCCTGGGTGAACTTCATGGTTCCTCAGGCTCTAGGTAGGGAGAGGTTTTACCCAGGTGACATTTGCTTGTGCAAGCCTAGGAAACGAGTGGAGGGATATACAAGGAGCATTGGCCAAAGGAAGGCTGAGGAGGTGATGGGCCAATTAGTTGTGGCACCTGTTCCCTTCACTAATGACCTTGGAACACCAGCAACTGCCCTGGACAGGGTCCCTTTCCTGCTGGTGAGCATGCGGAGGGCATGGTGCCCCTGAACACAGTCAGATTCACTCATTTTGAGGGAGCTGCATGGGGACCACTGAACTGTGTGCAAAGGATGTTCAAGAGAGTCTCAGAGACAGGGAAAGCTGAGGTGTCGTAATCAACAGAAAGCGTCTGGAAATCCCAGTGTATGGAAGGAGTCTTCTATGGGAACAGCTACTACTAAAGGGATGTGAAAAGAAACTCACTCAGGGATGTTTGCATACTGCACAGTTTCCCTGCCCACAGGGCCCTGAGCTGTTCCCACTTGTCCTCAGATTTCCACTGACTAAGGAGCCGGGGGCCTTGATCCTGCTGACATTTCCCCTCTTCCTCTCTCCCTTTTCTTTGCCTCCACAGCATCTGCATCAGAGCCCAGGCATGAACTTCAATCCTGGTGTCACCATGTCTCCTTTGGAGGCCTGCCTTTCTTCCTGCTGCCCCTGTGCCAACTCACCAGCCATCTGGGAGCTGCCCCTGGCACCATGGATGACCGTACCCATCCCCCAGGGTAACCCTCTGGTGCTGTCTGCTTACCCTGGAGGACCACAGGTAGCTGAGCTCTTCACCTTTGGACCACGTGGGCCAGAACTGAGGTCAGCAGGCTGTCCTCTCACTCACAACCTTGCCCACACTCAGGGACCCCTCAACTGGAGGGCCCAGGGGCCTTCTGTGGGGGTGAGGAGCATCCCACTCCCTTCCTCATAGCAGCTTCTGCCCAAGGACCACTGTGCCTGCCTCAGCCAGTGAGGGACCTGGAACTATGGGGGCCCCCGTCACCAGGGCCTTGCCCCTCCAGCACCACTGTCTTCCCAATGATCCACCCACAGCCAGGTGGATGGTTTGGAGAAGGCGCCCTGCCCACCTTCCAGACTGCAGTGCCACCAGGTGCCTCCAGTGGACCTCAGAGCATGGAGGAAAACTTGAGCCACTGGCAGCACTTTCAGACCCTGGTCCGCAGGCACCTGCCTCAGACTCCAGATGTGGAAGCACTCTCCTGCTTCCTCATGTCAGCGCTCTCCCCAGGGTCCCCAAACTCCTCCTAGAACTCTGACACTAGGAAAAGTGTGGATGGAAAAAGGAGGCTGGGATGTAGAGGACCAGGAAGGAAGACCCTGAGGTTAGTGACAAGCTGAGAGACCTGCACTGACAGCAATATTCACCTCACACAGGGGAGGAAATGAGCCTCGCCTTGCTGCCCATCACGGCCCTGTGAGTGCAGGCAGTCTTGTTTCAATGATAACGTCACACGGAGGACTCAAGGTCAGAGCAGGTTCCTGGATAACGTTAGCCAGGACTGGAGGTTGGCTATCTCACTCCACATGTTGGTTCCCTTCCCCAGTCATTTCACCTTCCAGCATGGACCTGACTGTTCCCAGCACAGAGGACGTCACTATCAGAAGTGGGTCAGGGGTTCTGGTACCAAGAGAGAGCTCCACAGACACCCACCCAACTGTCCTGAACTCCTGACAAGGACCCTATGTTGACGCAGCACTCCTGGGGAAGCTCACTCTCTTTGGATTCTGGGTGGGGATGTTGATCTTGGCCCCACTTTGTAACCATGCTCCAAGGCCATTGTGGGCACGGTCTCAGTCAGCTTGGGCTGCCATCCAGGGTAGTTTAGAGCAGCGGGGTGAAACCATAGGCATTCATTTCTCACAGGTCTGCAGCCAGGAGACCCTGATAAAGGGTGCCTGACCCAGCGTGCCACTAGGGCTCTCTCCTCCCCTTGCATGAAAAGGATGCTGATTCACCAGTGTCTTACGTGACTGAGGTCACTTCAGAGTGTCCTCCTTCTCCTGGAAGACCACTAATGCCCTCATGAAGCCCCATCCCCAGCATCTCATCTAACCCTCCTAAACACTAAAGCCATTCTCCAAGTGCCCATCACATTGGGGATCAGGACTTCAATATTGAATGTAGGAGGATAAAAACAGTCAGCACATAACACACCACACCACTGAGGAGCCCAAGTAAAATCACACAGGACATGGTGAACCTTGGTTTTAATGCTGGTATAAGGTACATTGTTCTAGGGCCCCAATGCCAATAACTTTGACTTGAACATGATGGGGCAGATGTAACAAAGGTAGGATGGTGTGTAGGTCCAAGTAAGTAGAGAAGAGAGGGTGACCTTGTGGACCCTGACTGATCCTCATGAATTCTAGCCCAGTGCTTCAGTCCCTGGCCCAACTGGAGCTCACCATGACCATGGAGGAGGGCCTGCAGAAGGGGTTGCAGGAATGGCAGTGCACAAGTCACCTTGCCCGCAACATCTTCTGAGACTGCACAAAAGTGAGAGAGGTTTCGGAGCCCAGAGCCGAGTGGTGGGGGATCATGGATTGCACAGCAGGGTCTGGTAGGGCCATCACATACCAATGTGTTGCTCTGAGGCATTAGTTTTCCAAAGAGCACCTCCCTCGAGCTCAGGGCTGGGCATTCTCTCTGCAATTGTCCCAGAAACTCCAGCCTCAATATTCCTGATTTCAACTCTGCCTTGAGGTTCAGGATGAGGACGGGGAGGAAGAACCAGTCCAGCCACAAGTTGGCCTTCTACTATCTTGGCCCTGCAGAGTGGAAACATTCTGCTAGCCTCACACTGGACCCTGTCTGGGAACAGGCCCCTCTTTATAGATTGGGGCCCATCATAACTCAAAAGAGTGATCACTATTTCAACCTGATGTTTTCCACAAGAGGGTGGAGTGGGGAGTGGGTGTTCAGGAGAATCCAGCCCCTCAGATGCCTGAGGACACATCTCCCATCTCTATTGCCTTCCTCTAAGGAATCCCTGGTATTCTAACAAGTGAAAAGAAGAATAAGAAACAGCCCTCCTTGGAAGCAACTGCCTGTTGTCCGTTTAGCAACCACTTTCACTTGACCTCTCCTGTGCCTCTGTCTCCCAGCTGCTCCTTCCAGGGATCATGGTCCCAGCAACACTATGCCCAACTTGGGTCAGGAACCCTGGTGTTCCCTGATATAAATCACATCCCTGACCAGCTTCTTGCATTACCTGGTCTGTGGGGTTTGTGTTAGGGACAGGAGAGACCTGGAACCAGGGACACCCAGGGTCCCTGCTGGGTCCCTCATTCACATTCCCTCAGTGCTACCTGAGGTAGTGTTTCCCCAGAAGTGCGGTTCTTCCTTTGTGACACCTCCCTCCAGGGACTGGCCCAGCCCACTCTGGCACACAGCTCCACATCCCTGCCACCAGCTCCTGCCTGGTATGGGACAGGCACCTGCCTGGTATGCCTGACCTGCTTCTTAGCTCAGCCTGTGCTTCGTTTATCCAAACCCTGCCAAGGTTCATGGAGTTTGAGAAGGCAGAGGAGTTGGAGGACCCAAGGATGCTGATGTCAGCAGCCTTCCAGTGCCGATCGCCTCCTGTACCTGTGGGTGGATCTTCCAAGGCTCCCAGATCCTGAGACTGTAGATAGAGTCTACATTCCCAATATTCCCACAGAAACCCATGACACTGACCAAGGGATGCCAAGGACTGAGGAAGGTTTTTGTCCCAAATAAGAACTTTTCACTCACTGTGGGTTTTTCAGGCTTGGGAGAACAGCCCACTGGCAGCTGAGGCCCCTCCCACCTTTGTTTTGAGTGCCTATTGACTGGGTCCAGCTTGAGAACACCTTTCGCTCCTCCACTGTGAGAGAACCAACACACCATCTGCCCAGGATTTGGGTCTGTGTCCGGAGAGTGCATGAAATATCAGTGGTTCCAAATGTCCTCTCACATGACCATCCTAGATGTTGCACCTGGTGCACTGTCACCTCCCTTGAGTCAGGTTACCATGGTGCATGGCACATCAGGTGAGGTCCCCAGAACCCTGTCTTCCACCAAGTGTTTGGGATGAACTTGGAACCCCCAGGCATGTACCTTTCTGGTCCTCCCTGTCCTAGTGTGCGCCTCCAAAAAGATCAGGCCTATGGCACATCCTGCCCACCCATTAGCAGCCAAACCCACGGTGCCAGGAACCAAGGCACACGAGACCAAGGCACCCAAGGAGATCCCACCTGAAGCCATCCAAGAGTACATGGACATCATGGATGAGCTATTCGGGCCTATCGACTTTGTCACGTGGGAGCCCTCCTGCTTGTCCACAGGAGAGCCTGCTGCAAACTTGGGAGAGGAAGGACTGCATCAAAACCCACTAGAGGATGATTTATACCCAGATGCAAGTGTCCTGAGCTACACTGATGAGGGCTTTGTCGACAAGGTGGGATAGGCCGACAGTCATGGTGTCCACATGGCTTCAGGACCCACAGAATTGAGCTACATATATTAGAGTCTCAGCATTGTGTGTGTGTGTGTGTGTGTGTGTGTGTGTGTGTGTGTGTGTACGCACATATACAGGGGTGCACTTGTGAACTTGGGTGTAGCTGGTGGTTAGGATTCAACATCCCAATGGTGCAGACCAGTATGGTTCATTCTTGCTTCCTGTTCTCCTAGAAGTCTTCCTGACTTGGGGCCATTTCCTCCCCAGGTCACTCACACTCTCTTCCTTCTCCTACCAGGTGGAGACCATGATAGACCCCCACTTCCTGGAAGAATTACTTCCCTCTGAACCACATATAAATATCATGGACATAACAAAAGAGCTGGAGCAGCAGGAGGAAGTCACCCCTGACCAGGTAAAGAGGGGAAGGACGGTCTCCCAGCAGACCAGGGGCAGGAGGTACACTGGCTATGCAAGAGAGGCAGGGACACCTGAAAAACAAGTGCAGGGACACTGGGGACCCCAGAGACTTCTGAGAAACAAAAGAGAGCCAAGGACAAAGGAGCACCAGGTAGAACTAGGGAGGTGGAGTCACCTGGTTACTGGGCCTTGGGGACAGACTCCAAATAGATAAGGCAGAGAGAGACCTGGTAGACTAGGAGGCAAGAAGATAGGAAATAGAGTGGTTGCAGGTGCACAGGGGAGCCAGGGACAGCAGGTTGATGAGAAAGGTACAGGACCCTGTTCACGTGACACACAGGACTCGTCTATCCCTATCTTGCCTGTGATACATGGCTCCTAGACTGTGACTGCTCCAGGACAGAGGATGTAGGTGGGGAAGAAAAGGAAGGAAACAGGAGAATCACGGACAGGCTCAGGGTATCAAGCTGAATGGGAGCCCAGTAGGGTGGCCAGCAGAGCCTGTCTGTCTCTCTGAGAGCAAGAGGGGTGACAGCTCCACATTGCACTTCTCATTCAAATATAATTGTACCTGGTCCCTCTGGCCCTTGTCACGCATGAGAAGCATTAGCCAGTGCCATCTCCTCCTATAGCTGGTGAAGAAGCTCCTCTGCAGGTGACAAAAAGTCATGTTTTGTCCCAACAGGACTCAAGGTCTTTCATGCCAGATACCAACCAACGTGGGGAGAAACATAAACATCGCTCTGATCAAGGGGTCAGCATGCAGAACTGGACCACAGAGGTGGCTTCCCAAGATGTGAAGAGGTGCAGGGCCACAGACCCAGTGTTGCTGGTCCAAAGGACACTGCTCTTCTGCCAAGCTCTCATGGGTCTTCCTCATTGGGGGCCGTGTGGTCCAAACATCCTCCCCCAAACCGCACCTCCTCCTCCCTATACCTGGGGAACAAAGGTGTAGTGGGTCCCAGAAAGGCCACTTCTTCTGGGAAACAACATGGGACAGCCATCAGCTGCACTGTAGACGATCCCCTCCAGAGCCTGGGCTTCCTCCTAGTCTACCAGCACTATCTGTTCCCTTAGGCACTGTCCCAGAACCAGGACTCTCTCATGGAACCCTTCTGCTCTGGAGAACAAGCACCCCAGGCCCATTGCTCAGACAGGAGGTCTCCCCCACCACCCGCTTCCAGCTGCCACGAGCAGGAAGCCAGCTCTAACTGGACATGCATTCAACGTGGAAAAGATACCCTGCTCCAGGCCTGCCCTCCAGGTCTCTGCAGGGCAAGATCAGGATCTGGAGCAGGTTCAAACCTCACAACCTCAGAAGAGGAAGTGCAAGTCTTCAGGAAATCAGAAGTAAAAGAGTCTCTCGGAGAGTTGTGTTGGTGGGTGACCTCTGGGGTGGCCACCCCTCTGGTGAGATCACTCCCTTGCTTCATTCCACACCCCAACAGTTCCACCTCACTCAGGACAGTTCCTGATGGTCCTCAGGAAAGGGAAGGGAATGGGAAGGTACTGGGAGTGTCGAACGTGGATAGGGGGAGGGCAGACGGAGCCTACTGAGAGGGGACGAAGTGGGATGTTCAAGCCAGTTGGGATGTTGTGCCTTAATGGCCTGTGTCAGTGGGAATAAAGGCAGTTTTGCAGGAAAAATCTTCTTGGCCTGCTGCTTCTGCCATGGTGTCTGTGCAGCTCCATGCAGTGAGAACTGAGAGGAGGAGGCAAATAGTGATGCCAGGCCCCAGGTTAACGAGTGCCCATCCACTGGGTCAACCCTCCACCTAAGTACTTGTCCTTTCTCTGAACCTGGGAGAAAACAGACAACACGTTCCCAGAACTCCACGCATCACCACATTGGAAAGGCATCACCTGGTTTGGGGAACTTCTCTGTGCACCCCTTCATGATCTGTGTCTTCAAAATCTCTCTTACCAATCATCTGAAGGCCAGACATGAAGAGGAATCTCAAAGAGGCAACACGCATCTCCATTGGTGTTCGCACCTCTGAGGTCTGTGGACTGACTGCTGGCTCAGATCTTAGTTAGCAGCCCTGAGATTGAATGTCAGTGACCCTCAGCTCCTAGTAGTAACAGCTCCCCTGTTGTCTTCCTTGGAGCCGTAGGCAGCTCCTTCCACCAGTTCCCTGGACCTCAGCAGTCAGCCTGACCTAGCAGCTCCTGCAGCTGTCCTTTGTTATGGGTCACTCTGTGCTTGATGCTCTCAGACTGACCTGCCCATTCTTCCAGGTTGTAGTGCAACCAACCTGATCTGCTGTAGCTGATATGAAAGTCATGAATGTACAAACTATACCTATCCCCCCAAGAGACTTCATTAGGACTCTGGCTGCACCAGAATGGGAAGTGGTACAGGGACTGTTTGCATAAGGAGATGGGGAAGGAATGTGATTTGAACTAAAAAGTTGGAGTCAAGCATGCATGGCGTCCTTCCAGGTACCTGCAGTGTTTCTGCTTAGGCACAAGCAGGTGAAGGTTCGGTGCACTCCAGTCTGGGAACCACTGAATGGCCCCAAAGGGGTGGCGTCATCTGGGGTTGACCTGCTATGGAAGCAAAAGGCTCCGAGTGACGGTGGGGTGTCTGTGGCAGTCATCGTCATCACAGAGAAGGGCACAACTCTATGTAAAGTAATTTTGAGAACTTTGGACCCTCGTGCCTCATTTAATGGAGTCCTGCTTCTGAGCCTTCCACCTCTGCCCTGTGCCCTTAATCGGGTTGCTAGAAGTAAGCATGCAACAATATATATTTTTAACCGAGTTTTTTTGTCCTCCCATGATTTCTGCAGGACAGTGAGATTGATCCAATCCCCAGATTGGCCAAGATCTTCCTCAGTAGGTGGTCTGATTAGAAGATAAGGCCTGGCTTCTAGGGAAGGAGTCACAGCACAACAGGGAATTGTCAACTGACAACACCAGCAAGACCCACTCCTCTCACTCATGAAATGCTGTGCTTTATGACAGTGACCACAGGGCCTGGATCCTTGTGGATGCCCGATGTTAGCTGTACATCTATGGAATCTCAGATGAAGAATCTCTTCCTGGTCTCTGTGCATGGGCAGGATTGGGCAGCATCTCCTCTTTCCTGGCATCTTGGTCAGGATGTGCCATGCCAGCCAAGCAGTTGAGGTGTGGTCTGCTAACATCCTACAAGTTTTGCTTTAGGTCATTCCAAAAACCTTCAGAAAGACATTCTCGAAGCACACATCACTCATCAAATATTAGAATTCTAAGGTTTTCAGAGATTTTTTGTGGACCTTGACTCCATATCAGCAAGAAATTCACAGACATAGGCAAGGAGGGCAGTCCTGAGGGAAGGGGTCTCCAGAGATGCTCTAACACAGGGGGCAGTTAGGAGGAGCTGTAGGAACTGCCATAAAAGAGGACTTAGGGGTGTGGAGTGGGTATGAGCCCTCCTGGGTGGAGAGCTGTGTGAACAAACCATGGAGGTTCTCGAGTCTCTTCAGTCAGAAGAAAGCTACAATTTTGTGTGCTCTTTCTTTGTATAAGAAATCTGTGAGAGCACTTACCACCAAGTGGAAAAGAAACCCTGAGTGAGGGGGCACTAGAGTTGATAAGACCAGGGGATGGGTCAGAGGGAGACACTGGAAGAGATGACTGATATATGAGTTAGCTTTTTGTCACTGTGATAAAATGCCTGAGAAAGTCCAGTTAAAAAGAGGAAAGTTTACCTTGGCTCATGGTGTCACAGGTTAGTACCTCTGTTACATGGTCACTTGGCCACACTGGTTCAGGTCAGTGGGAGAACAGCACACTATGGCAGGAGCACATGGTTGGGGAGTCCTTTTCATCTCAAGGCATCAAGGAAGCAAACTGGGGGATATGGTCTCAACCTTGCATCAAGAGCACACCTCCTGTGACCTAACTGATTTCCTCTAGGCTCTGTTGCTTACAGCTTCTGCTATTTCCTGATGGTGCCACAAGCCAGCACCCAAGTCTTTGGCACATGAACCTTTGGGACACATGTAAGATCCAGACCATAACACTGGTATTGAACCACAGCTCCTCTTATATGGATAAAGGTAAAGCGTTTGCTCTGAGGCACCCAATAGTACACTTCCTGCACTTGGATTCTCAGTTCCTCCAGTTCTAGCAGGTGGTGGGAAGCCCTGCATCCTGAGGTTGTGAGCCCAGTGTTCATCAGCCTGGAGGAAGGGAGGAGGAAAAGCTGCCTGGAATCAGGGCTGGGAGGAGGGGACCAGAGCAGCAGGATGAGGATACAGGGAGAGTGCTGGCCCCAGAGTCAGAGATGATGCTGATAACGGGCCCTTCCTCCTCCAGCACATCCCAGGCACCACAGGGCTACCAGGTCCTACTGGGGCACACCCAGCTGTACCAGCAAACCCAGCACATGAGGAAGATGCTCCTGACCCAGCAATTCACCCATCCAGATTTTGGGAAGTTCCATCCCTTTGGGAGTGACTATTCCATGTTGCAGCCGCTCCCACCTGTGAACTTCACACCCTATGTCTTCCTGCCTCCCTCCTGCAGACATGCAGCTGTCCAGTCACACGTTCCATTGCAGAACTGGCTGGGAAGGCTCTTGAGGACAGGGAGGGGGCATGGGAGAGGCAGGAAGTAAAGGAGGGCAATGCAGAGGAGTAATGGCCACTTGGAAGGGGTGGCTCAGCCAGGCAAGAGCTCATGGGTGGTTTCTGAAGCCTCTGCACCTTCCTCCTCTTCCCCACCATGCCTCATTTCCATGCTCTCAGGTGAGGACTGGCCAGTGCCACATCCCTTTCAGTCTGAAAATATGTGATTCCTTGGCTGCTGAATCCCATGTGGCCCAGACCCTGAAACCCTAGGGGTCCTGGACATTTGGAATCAAGAGAACAGTTGCTTTATGTCTTTGTGTCTTTTGATTTGAAGACTGTAATCAGCCCCAGATTTGAGATGCTTTGCATGAACTCGAAGCCTGTGCTTGGGGGCTGTCCCATTTTAGGTTGTTAGTGAGGTTTACATTGCTGTAAAAAAACACCTGAGATAATCAACTGAAAAAGAGGGAATTCTTATTATGGCTCATGGTTTCTGAAGTTACATCCCATGGTCAGTTGGCCCCACTGACTTGGTCCCATAGCAAAGCAGCCCATGGTGGCAGGAGCACATCATGCAACAGTGATGCCCAGGAAGCAGAGAGTAAGAGGAGGGGCCAGGTTCCTGACTTCCCCTTTAAGGGCACACCTGCTGACCTCCCCTTTAAGGGCATGCCCTGACCTCACCTCCTCCAACTGTGCCCCACTTCCTATGGTTTCCAGCACCTCCCAGTATTGCCACAGGTTGGGGCCAAGCCGTAAGTACATGGGCCTCTTGGGACCTTGGGAAGGTGCTTGGGAACAGAGGTAAGAATGTAACACGTGGCTATAGTGATGCAGCCTCATCAATGTTTATAGCAACTCACCTCACAATAGTTACACTATGGAACCAACCCGGGTGCCCTTCAACAGATGAATGGATAAAGAAAATGTGGTACATATACACAATGGAATATTACTCAGCCTTAAAGAAGAATGAATCTATGGCATTTGCTGGTAAATTAATGGAAGGATCTATAGAATATCATGCTAAGTGAAATAATCCAATCTCAAAAACCAAACTCTGCATGTTTTCTCTGAGAAACGGATGCTGATCCACAGTGGGGTTTGGTAGTAAAGAAAGCAGGAACTTTGGATTATGCAGTGGGGAGTGAGGGGATCGTGGGGTGGTAGGAATGGGAAGGACAGTAGAATGAGGCAAACGTTATTACTCCATATACGTGTATGAAAAAATTTTTTTCAATTAGAAAATAAGAATGAGAAAAATTCTGAAGAAGAAAAGACACATGATGTCTGATCCCACAGCCCACATAATGAAGTCAGAATGATCACAACTTGGGAATGTTTAATGTCTCTGACCTCACCCAGCTCTTATTGTCCACTTCATGTTCACGTCAGGTGAACTGAATAGTGGAGAAAGCTTTGGTGTTTCTTGTTGCATTTTCACAGCAAAAGAAGAGAATTGTAAGCAGACACTTTTGCATGGGAAGATGTAATAAAGAAAGGATTGCTTGTGGTTTGGGCAAATACTTCTGCTGCACTTTCAAGGGGACAAAGAACGAGAGAGATTTGTGATTTTCTGTGGGTCAGCACCTGTTTCAGTGTTTCTCAAAAGAGACAGATTCTGAAAAAGATGCTGGGAGTCTGGACTGATCCCCAGCACAGCTGAGGCCTGCCTGAGGAGGTGGCTTGATGAGAGGACAAGGCCTGGCTTCTAGGGAAAGGGGTCGCAGCACCCTGGGGAATCTTCAAGTGACTCTCCACTGACTGGTGCAAAAATCTCGTGGCAGAATGTTCCTGCTTCTTGTCTCCTGTAACATTGCTCATATTCTTTCATTTATTCAAAAGATTGAATCATTGAATACATTTCCACATTATCATTTTGAATGACTTGTTTTCTGTTCCTTCAATTAAGATCCCAAACTGAAAGTGCTGATTTCCCTTCACCTGCTCCTGCTCTCATCGTTGATGCAGGTTTCTGACCTATCTCATGTTCAGGTTCACTGGAGATCTTCTTTCAACCTTTCTTTCAAGACACATGAACTGAACAAGTGATAAGTCTCCCATTGGCAATCTACTCCTAGTTTATCTGAAAAAGTTTTACTTGGCGCAACCCGGACGCTGCAGTTCTTAGGGGCTGAGGAGAGAAGATACCTTGCACAGACCTGGGCTCCGCCAGGTCGAGCAGGAGAAGCATGTGTGCGGATTGCTGGGACCTGACGTGCAGGCTGCCCATACGTCCAGGAGGCACTGGAGCCAGGAGCCGGCTGTCAGGCTGCAGCCTGTGCGTTACCGAGATGACCGAGCGGAGGAACCAGGAGGAGCAAACTGTACCATGGCAATTTGGAAAATGTTTGAAGTTTAGTGACTGCTTCTACGGTCTGTCTTCTTATCTTAAAACACAAAAAGATAAATGGGATGCTTGAGCCGAGAGCTTTATTAAAAGACCAGTGTTACAAATGGCTTCAGAATCTACGACGGGAAAGAAGTTAAGACTCACTTCATGGGGCTGGGGTTGTGGCTCAGTGTGGAGCGCTTGCCTCGCATGTGTAGGGTGCTGGGTTTGAGCTGCAGCACCACATAAAAATAAATAAATAAATTAATTAATTAAAAGGTACTGTGTCTATCTACAACTGAAAAAAATTTAAAAAAATAAAAATAAAAAGAATCACTTCCCTAAGGGGAAAAGGCAGCAGCACCAGCAAATGTAGAATAGATCTTCAGGTAATGATTGTGATGAAGAAGATTCCTTTATTTTGAACCACATGAAACTTGGAAAGATTTTCTTGGTTCTCTTCTTCGATTTTATGAAAATGGAGAACTCTGAAGTCACACTAAAGGTTGATTCAGAGCTAATCTCCCCAGCTGGTATTGGCTTGTGTTAGTCCCTATTACAGCACCATGTTTTTCTCTGAAATGGTTGAAGCCCAACCAGTGCTGATTAAGATCAGAGGTTTTGATGGTGATGCAATAGAAGGCTTAGTAAATTTTGTCTAGTCTTCACGCCTCACTGTGTTGACAACATCCAGCCTCTCTTAAATGCAGCCTGTAATCTGCAGGTGGAACTGGTCCCCAGAGCTTGTTGTGAATACATGAAATTACATTTTCATCCCTCCAATTGCCTGGCAGTAAGAGCCTTTGCTGAAAGTCACAACCAAAGAGACTTAGTGGACATGGTGGATCAATATGCCTGTGAACGTTTTACTGAAGTCGTGGAGTGTGAAGCACCTCCATATGCTTTTGCCCTCTATTTATTTAAATATTGAAAATGAAAAGCAGGTCTACAGTGTGGCCATCAAGTGACCTTGCCAGTCCTCAACATTGTTCCAGATGGTTGGATGAAACGCTGGCACAGGTTCATCTGAAATTATTACCTGTTGATTTTCTTATGGATGTTGTGGCAAAAGAGCAGATTGTCAAGCAGAATCAAAAATGTAGAGATTTATTGGATAAAACAAGAAACTACCACCTTTTGAGTAGCAGAACAGTACCTGACTATAAATATGCAGTTCAGACTACCCCAAGGAAGCATACTGCTGATGTGCTGGTTTGTGTAGGTGGTTGAGGTGGATCTGGTGACCCCCTTTTCAGTATTGAATGCTATTCTATCAACAAAAAACGTTGATTCTTTGGACCAGAAATGAATAGCCAAAGGCGACATATGGGTGAAATCTCTGTGGAAGATAAATGGATGATGAAGGCATCAATGAACACAAAGAGGCAAGGAATTGCCTTGGCTTCTGTAGGAGGATCAATTTATGCAATTGGAGGGTTAGATGATAATACTTCAATGATGTGGACAGATATGAAATAGAATCTGATCAATGGAGTACAGTGGCACCAAAGAATACTCCCCTTGGAGGAATTGGCTCTGTGACTTTAATAAACTATCTTTATGCAGTAGGTGGCAATGATGGGGTGACTTCTTTATTTATTGTAGAGCTATATGATCCACATCTGGATAAGTGGATAGAAGTTAAAGAAATGGGTCAATGAAGAGCAGGCAATGGAGTTAGTGAACTTCATGGTTCCTTATGTGTTGTTGGTGGTTTTGTTGATACTTCTCCTCTTAGAAACATGACCCTTGAAGCAACAAGTGGGATTATGTGGCAGTACTTACTACTCCCAGGGGTGGAGTAGGGATTGCAACAGTGATGGGAAAAATCTTTGTAGTTGGTGGTCATAATATCAATGCATATTTAATACAGTAGAAGCATTTGATCTGGTGCTGAATAGGTGGGAACTTGTTGCATCCATATGTCACTGCAGAGCTGGAGCAGGCATAGCTGCATGTGCCTGTTTAAGTAACCAGATTTGAGGTGTGGGTCATGGATCCAATAATGTGGTTAACTATATGTGATTTGAGTTCTAGCCACCAACAATTTAATCATAAATCTTGATAGGCAAGAAAGACAACTAAGGTTTGGATAATGATCCCCTTTCAATTTTAACTATATCTTGAGTCTTATTTGAAGGTTAACTGTTGTGTTATGAATAAGTACAACTTTTGGAATGATAGCTGAAGAATTATTAATCATAAAGTTAAAATTTCGTACTTTCTACTTTAGCAATTGGCTTAGGGAAGGAAGACAGTCTAACTTGAAACCATATCTACTCTGGAAGATGTTTATAGTAGTGCCAAAAGCTTGAAAACTCTCTTAGGATGAATCAAAATGTAATTGGTTGAGTTTCCTTTTGCCTAAAAGTATTAACCTTAGGTAGTGTGAGTTTTTCTGTTCATCTACACAATATGAGATCTGTTCCATTTGAAGATCACATCTACTTGGTGCTGATGAATTTATGCCTTGCTTTTCTTTATAGGTGTTGATTTTTCAATTTCTTGAATATTTACAAAAGTAGAAAATGTTTTTTGTCTTTTTAAGTACCACTTATCTCTATTCTTGGAAGCTTACAGCTTGATTGCTAGGATGCTAAAAGACTTAGCTGCATGAATTCCATTCATAAGAGCTTACAGTTTTGTTTTATTTTGTTTTGTTTTCCCATCTCATGCAAAAAGTGAACCACAGGAACTATTTGAGAAGACTTTAGGTCTAATATTATTCTACTGCCCAGTTGTGAGACCTTGAGGAGTGGTGTAGGTTAAATGACTTCTCAGTAAAGGATCTGAAAGTATCTTTAACTTTCTTCTTTGGTTTGATTTTGAACCCAGGATGTATTATCTTCCTCTTTTATTATTTGCAAACTTCCTGATTTTTCTAATTGCACAGATCTGAATTTATTTATTTTCAGAAAATAAATGCATTTTTCTTTTACAAAAATCCTTTAAAAACTGTAGTTGGTTGATTAGTACAAGTCCATCATTAACCAATAAAACATGTTATTGGGCTGGGTGCATGACTGGTGGCTACTCGGAGCAGAGGTTGCAGACGTGGTGAGGGGGACGTCAAGCTTTGTGTTGTATTGTATATTGTGTTGTAGCAAACAGCTCCAAATTCTTCTGGTTTTACACAAGTGCATTTTTTTTACTCATGGTAGAGTGGAACCCAAGTTGGGGCTACTAGAAGAGAGGAAATGGGAAGGTGTCTTTGCATTTATAATACATTCTTTCATACAAGACAAGCAAGAGCGCCCCTGAATGAGAAGAAAGGAAGTGGCAGGAAAGATTTTTGAGGACTTGTTTCCACCCACATACCTTTGGTTGGTCAGTTCTGAGATCTTGAAGAAGCTCTGCACAGAGGAAGATAAAAGCAGCAGTCTTCGCCAATTAGGGAATGGACCATTTGGGTTCCTTTAGCAGTGATCCCTCTGATAAGCCACCTTGCAGAGGCTGTTCCTCCTACCTCATGGAGCCTTATATTAAGTGTGCTGAATGTGGGCCACTTCCTTTTATTCTCTGCTTGCAGTGTTTCACGCAAGGATTTGAGTACAAGAAACATCAAAGCGATCATACTTACAAAATAAAGACTTCTGACTTTCCAGTTCTTGACCCCAGCTGGACTTCTCAAGAAGAAATGGTGCTTTTAGAAGCTGTGATGGATTAATGGCTTTGGAAATTGGCAGGAAGTAGCTAACCAGATATGCACCAAGACCACGGAGGAGTGTGAGAAACACTACATGAAACATTTCATCAATAATCCTCTGTTTGCATCTACCCTGCTAAACCTGAAACAAGCAAGGAGGCAAACTCTGCGGATTCAGCCATTCCATTTCACTCTGCAGATGATCCTCCTCAACATGCCTTTGACTCCTTGCTTTCTCAGGACATGGCAGGATACATGCCAGCTCGAGCAGATTTCTTCAAGGAGTTGGACAATTATGCAGAATGGGGCTTGAGAGACATTGATTTTGTTGAAGATGACTCGGACATTTTACATGCTCTGAAGATTGCTGTGGTGAATATTTATCATTTGAGGTTAAAGGAGAGACAATTATGAAAAAAAATGATAAGAGATCATGGATTAATCAACCTTAGAAAGTTTCAATTAGCAGAATGGCATTATTCTAAAGAGATTCAAGACCTTTATGAAACAATGAGGTGATTTGTGAGGATTGTGGGTCCAATGGAACATGATAAAATCATTGAAAGTCATGTATTGGAACTTGAACTTTGAAGGGAAATCAAAAGGCTCCAGGAATATAGGACAGCAGGCATTACCAATTTTTGTAGTGCCAGGATGTACAATCACCTAAAGAAGGAAAGAGAAGAAGAGCGCCTTAAACTCACCATGCTCTCTGAAGTTCTCCAGTACATCCAGGACAGTAGTGCATGCCAACAGTGGCTCCATAGGCAGGCTGACATTGATTCTGGGCTGACTCCTTCCATTTCAATGGCTTCAAATTCAGGTAGAGGGAGTGCACCACCCTTGAATCTCATTGGCCTCCCTGGCACGGAAAAGCTGAATGAAAAAGAAAAGGAGTTCTGTCAAATGGTGAGGTTAGTTCCTGGAACCTATTTAGAATACAAATCTGCTCTTTTGAACAGATGTAACAAGCGAGGAGGCTTGAGACTGGCACAGGCAAGAGCACTCATCAAGATAGATGTGAACAAAACCCGGAAAATCTATGATTTTCTCAACCGGGAAAGGTACGTCACTAAAGCCTGAGACTCTAAGGGCTTGGAATCACAAGGCAGAAGTTTGGAATGTGGTGCGTCAAAGGACAGTGTAGGCACCCTGAAGATTTGATTTTAATCTGAATTATCATTGTAAAAAGGGGAAGGACAAAGGAAACCTTTGGTTGTATTAATGTCTGCTTTCTTCCCTAACCTGTAAAGCACTACTGTGTTGGTATTGTGCTGCAGAGTTGTGTGCTAGATAAATTATTATTAAATGTGAGTGGGCATTTATTGCTAACACTTCTTGAACTAAAACAAGAACCATAGTATCTCACATCACAGTGTTGGTAGAAATAAAACCAAAACAAACCACAGTATTTACTCCCAGGAGTTCAGCTCAGATCCTTGTAGTTGGGAGCTATTTGCCGATTATCTGTTTTGCCTTTGGACATTGCAGAGAGACTTGAAATAAAGAGAAAGGTTTTAGAGCATGAGAAAGTTCTCTCTTCTAAGGATTTTTTAAGCTGACAACTTACGTATATGAGCAAAGAAGAGGAAAATCTTCTTGTGATGTTCTTGTCCCAAACTGCATCTCTAATGTCTGACTTTGTACTGCGCAGTCTGGCTGTCTGATCTGTAGAAGACCTTTGAGGAGGTGGCACCAGATATAAAATGTCTCTTTTATCTTTAGAATTAATGGATTAAAATGTTTTGCTATTTAAAAAAATGATGATAAAAAAGAAAAACAGTTTTTCTCACAATAAATCCCCCATTGATGTGTTTCACTATAAATAAAGCTTTCGTGGGCTTTTTCTCTTTGTTAGGATCAGACACATCAGTCTTTTCCACCCATCAAGCCCCTGCTTTAACTATATTTCTTTTGTCTTTCATCTTTATTTCTTTTTTTTTAAAATGTTTTCTTAGTTGTCAATGGACCTTTATTTTTTATTTATTTATTTGTTCATATGCGGTGCTGAGACTCGAACCCAGTGCCTCACACATGCCAGGCAAGTGCTCCACCACTGAACCACAACCCAGCCCTCATCTTTATTTCTTAATACTAATTTTTCAGGCTTTTATTTCAGGCTGGCCCACACCTCCGTACATTTTATTTCTTTCCTCACTGCACAGGTGGTGGCAAGAACCAGGACTTGTACTGCTGGGTGAAAAGGAAGGGATGTGTATTAGGTTCTGGTACAGGTTCGCACACAGTGCTCCCTCCTCCAGCAACGGACAAGGGTTTATGTCCTCCCCAACACTGGGCACCTTCCTTCTTTTCTCACATTGGTGAGCATGTATTAGTTTATGATTTTAATTCGCATTTTTCCCATGAATTGTAAAGTTTGATGAAGATTTCCACACTGACACAGCATGTCAACCACACTCCTCAATGCCCCCCTTCATGGCCCCTTTTTGTCACTACTAAAGTTTTATATGCATTTTGTATGTTTATTGACACTGGGTATCTCCTTCAGTGGTTTCCCTTCAGTTTTCCGCCTCTCATTTTCTTTTGGACTGTCAGTTTCCTAAATGACCATTTCTTGTTTGTGCATCTTATCTTCACCTGCACCCCCAGAGCCAGTGTTTATCCATTATTTCATATTTACATTTTCTTGATTTTATTTTTAAATTAAATATATATATATAAACATAATAATATCTCTCTCTACAAATAGTTCTACTTCCATCCTGAAATCAGTACTAGCATCCTGCAGTATATTCTTTCATGCCTTTTGCTGTGTGTTCATTTATATGGAGCATAGATATAGTTATATGGGAATTTTCTTTTTTTCCCTCATATTTACTAAAGTAATATTATTTTATCAACACTACTACTGTGAAACAAGCTCCTTTTTCACTTGGCAATTTATCATGGACATTGCAAGTAAAATAGGCTAACTACATTTTCCCTATTTATTTGTATACACACCACATCTATCCTTCTGCAAAAATACAGTTCTGTTCTTGTTTAATCAGCCAAATATCTGGAGAAGCCCATTATTCACATACCTCTATGTATTTTTTTTTTTCTTTGTGAATTTGGGGATTGAACTAAGACCCTTGCTTGTGTTAAGCACATGCCCTATCACAGAGCTACAAGATATGCTTTTTTTAAAAACATGTGTATCCTTGACCAAACAAGATAAAATTCTAACCTTTTTATTATTGTACTTCCTTCGGAGAAAGAGTCCACGTAATGAATGCTGAGTGAATAAAACCTTGTATTTTTACTCTTTCTACTTTGGAGTAGGGAAGAGACTCTGAGATTTGAGCAATTAACTACACCTTATATAATCACTTGGAGAATCAAGGCTTACCTGAAGGGAAGCTGAGGAGTACATGCCAGACCCTGGCACCAGTGCTGGGTGAGGAAACCTAAACTGCAGTGGAACAATTGCTGGAGACTTGAAAGTTAAATCCCAGAGAGGCCATGGGAATGTTGGGGCCACCAGAAGTCTTGAGAGGTTCTCAGGCTTTAGATTGGATTGTTTCTGGCAAGGGCATGGGATAAATACCATTATGAACTACTTCCAGAGCATTAGTTCTACTCTATGAAAGCCTTCTACAAGAGAAACTGTCATGTCAGAGTTTGATCTTTAGCATTTTATCAGCATGTAACTGTCTTGGGGACAGAAACACCAAAATCCAGCTCCCTCTTGCCTCCCTGCCCCACCACGGGTGGGAGTGGATGCTGATGCAATGCACACTTGAAGGTCTCAGTGCAGAGACAGAGACTCCCTATGAGATTGATGTCTAATCCTAAGACTAGGGAATGCTTCCTGTCCCATGTGCTCATCTCAGCACCACATCAGTAGGGTTTCTGTATAATGACACAGGAAGGAACAGTCTCAGTCCATAATTAGTAAGGATCCTTTGGAGAAACTCACAGGTGACACGGGAGACAAAATAAGGACACCAGAGGAAATTTAGCCTCTCACACCTGTGGAAACACCAAACGGTAAATACAACTGAACTTCTCACCAGATAAACATGGAACATCACTCTACACACCTATGAACCTCTGCCTCCTTTCACGCAGATGATCATATTTCATTTCGTTCAGAAAATTTCAAGGTATACATAAAGAAGACAAAGAAAAAAGACTGCAATTCTGCCAGGAAGAGCAAACATCAAAACTGGGCTTAGATTTAGCGGACATTTTGAAATATTCAGATCAGGATTCCAAAATACCTGATTCATACACTCTAAGTGTTCTTATGGAAGAAATAGACAACTTGCAAAAACTTATAGGCAATGTCATTGGGCAGATGGACACTCCAAGAAAGTGTCAAAAGAAATGCTAGAAACCAAAAGACTAACAGAAATAAAGAATACCTTTGAAAAACTCACCACTAAACTGGACAAGACCATGGAAAGAATCAGTGAGCTTGAGGTTTTTCATAGAAACGTCTCAAACCCAGATGTGAAAAGAGTAGCAAGACAAAATAGAATACCCAAGAATATTGATAATAATGAAAATTGTAACTCATGTATAATGTGAATACCGGAAGAGAAGAAAAAAATAAATATTTGAAATGATAATGACTGAGGATTTGCCAAAACTCACAACAGCCACCAAATCATGGAATCATCGAGGAGGATAAATGCCAGAATATTCTACCTGGGCATGCCATGTTCATACTGCAGAAAATAAAGACAAGGAGAAAACTTGCAAGAAGTCATACTGGGAAATAATGCCTTACTCACCGAGCAGCAAAGATCTGAATTATATCAGGCTTTCCTTCAGAGACTATGCAAGCAAGAAGAGGGTGTAAAAAATTTAGTTCTGAGGGTAGAAAATTCTTTACACCAAATTATATACTAGTGAAATGTTCTTGCAGAACAGAATAAAAATGAAGACATTTCAGTCAAATAAAATTTGAGAGGACTAGTCACAAGCAGCTATGCCTTGAGAAAATGCTAAAAGAAGTTCTCCAGTGAACCTGAACATGAGAAAGGTCAGAAACCTGCATCAACGATGAGAGCAGGAGCAGGTGAAGGGAAATCAGCACTTTCAGTTTGGGATCTTAATTGAAGGAACAGATAACAAGTCATTCAAAATGATAATGTGGAAATGTATTCGATGACTCAATCTTTTGAATAAATGAAAGAATATGAGCGATGTTACAGGAGACAAGAAGCAGGAACATTCTGCCACAAGATTTTTGCACCAGTCAGTGGAGAGTCACTTGAAGATTCCCCAGGGTGCTGCGACCCCTTTCCCTAGAAGCCAGGCCTTGTCCTCTCATCAAGCCACCTCCTCAGGCAGGCCTCAGCTGTGCTGGGGATCAGTCCAGACTCCCTGTCCAGCATCTTTGCCAGAATCTGTCTCTGGCAAACACTGAAATCTGTCTCAGAAACACTGAAACAGGTGCTGACCCATAGAAAATCACAAATCTCTCTCATTCTTTGTCCCTTCGAAAGTGCAGCAGAAGCATTTGCCCAAACCACAAGCAATCCTTTCTTTATTACATCTTCCCATGCAAAAGTCTCTGCTTACAATTCTCTTCTTTTGCTCTGAAAATGCAACAAGAAACACCAAAGCTTTCTCCACTATTCAGTTCACCTGACATGAACATGAAGTGGACAAATAAGAGCTGGGTGAGGTCAGAGACATTAAACATTCCCAAGTTGTGATCATTCTGACTTCCTTATGTGGGCTGTGGGATCAGACATCATGTGTCTTTTCTTCTTCAGAATTTTTCTCATTCTTATTTTCTAATTGAAAAAAATTTTTTCATACACATATATGGAGTAATAACGTTTGCCTCATTCTACCGTCCTTCCCATTCCTACCACCCCACGATCCCCTCACTCCCCACTGCATAATCCAAAGTTCCTGCTTTCTTTACTACCAAACCCCCACTGTGGATCAGCATCCGTTTCTCAGAGAAAACATGCAGAGTTTGGTTTTTGAGATTGGATTATTTCACTTAGCATGATATTCTATAGATCCTTCCATTGATTTACATGCAAATGCCATAGATTCATTCTTCTTTAAGGCTGAGTAATATTCCATTGTGTATATGTACCACATTTTCTTTATCCATTCATCTGTTGAAGGGCACCCGGGTTGGTTCCATAGTGTAACTATTGTGAGGTGAGTTGCTATAAACATTGATGAGGCTGCGTCACTATAGCCACGTGTTACATTCTTACCACTGTTCCCAAGCACCTTCCCAAGGTCCCGAGAGGCCCATGTGGCACTACTGGGAGGTGCTGGAAACCATAGGAAGTGGGGCACAGTTGGAGGAGGTGAGGTCAGGGCATGCCCTTAAAGGGGAGGTCAGGAGGTGTGCCCTTAAAGGGGAAGTCAGGAACCTGGCCACTCCTCTTGCTCTCTGCTTCCTGGGCATCACTGCTGCATGATGTGCTCCTGCAACCGTGGGCTGCTTTGCTATGGGACCAAGTTAGTGGGGCCAACTGACCATGGGATGTAACTTCAGAAACCATGAGCCATAATAAGAATTCCCTCTTTTTCGGTTGATTATCTCAGGTGTTTTTTTACAGCAATGGAAACCTCACTAACAACCTAAAATGGGACAGCCCCCAAGTACAGGCTTGGAGTTCATGCAGAGCATCTCAAATCTGGGGCTGATTACAGTCTTCAAATCAAAAGACACAAAGACATAAAGCAACTGTTCTCTTGATTCCAAATGTCCAGGACCCCTAGGGTTTCAGGGTCTGGGCCACATGGGATTCAGCAGCCAAGGAATCACATATTTTCAGACTAAAAGGGATGAGGCACTGGCCAGTCCTCATCTGAGAGCATGAAAATGAGGCACGGTGAGGAAGAGGAGGAAGGTGCAGAGGCTTCAGAAACCACCCATGAGCTCTTGTCTGGCTGAGCCACCCCTTCCAAGTGGCCATTACTCCACTGCATTGCCCTCCTTTCCTTCCGACCTCTCCCATGCCCCCTCCCTGTCCTCAGAGAGCCTTCCCAGTCCGTTCTGCAATGGAACGTGTGACTGGACAGCTGCATGTCTGCAGGAGGGAGGCAGGAAGACATAGGGTGTGAAGTTCACAGGTGGGAGCGGCTGCAACATGGAATAGTCACTCCCAAAGGGATGGAACTTCCCAAAATCTGGATGGGTGAATTGCTGGGTCAGGAGCATCTTCCTCATGTGCTGGGTTTGCTGGTACAGCTGGGTGTTCCCCAGTATAACCTGGTAGCCCTGCGGTGCCTGGGATGTGCTGGAGGAGGAAGGGCCCGTTATCAGCATCATCTCTGACTCTGGGGCCAGCACTCTCCCTGTATCCTCATCCTGCTGCTCTGATCCCCTCCTCCATCCCTGATTCCAGGCAGCTTTTCCTCCTCCCTTCCTCCAGGCTGATGAACACTGGACTCACAACCTCAGGATGCAGGGTTTCCCACCACCTGCTAGAACTGGAGGAACTGAGAATCCAAGTGTAGGAAGTGTACTATTGGGTGCCTCAGAGCAAACGCTTTACCTTTATCTACATAGGAGGAGCTGTGGTTCAATACCAGTGTTATGGTCTGGATCTTACATGTGTCCCAAAGGTTCATGTGCCAAAGACTTGGGTGCTGGCTTGTGGCACCATCAGGAAATGGCAGAAGCTGTAAGCAACAGAGCCTAGAGGAAATCAGTTAGGTCACAGGAGGTGTGCTCTTGATGCAAGGTTGAGACCATATCCCCCAGTTTGCTTCCTTGATGCCTTGAGATGAAAAGGACTCCCCAACCATGTGCTCCTGCCATAGTGTACTGTTCTCCCACTGGCCTGAACCAGTGTGGCCAAGTGACCATGTAACAGAGGTACTAACCTGTGACACCATGAGCCAAGGTAAACTTTCCTCTTTTTAACTGGACTTTCTCAGGCATTTTATCACAGTGACAAAAAGCTAACTCATATATCAGTCATCTCTTCCAGTGTCTCCCTCTGACCCATCCCCTGGCCTTATCAACTCTAGTGCCCCCTCGCTCAGGGTTTCTTTTCCACTTGGTGGTAAGTGCTCTCACAGATTTCTTATACAAAGAAAGAGTACACAAAATTGTAGCTTTCTTCTGACTGAAGAGACTCGAGAACCTCCATGGTTTGTTCACACAGCTCTCCACCCAGGAGGGCTCATACCCACTCCACACCCCTAAGTCCTCTTTTATGGCAGTTCCTACAGCTCCTCCTAACTGCCCCCTGTGTTAGAGCATCTCTGGAGACCCCTTCCCTCAGGACTGCCCTCCTTGCCTATGTCTGTGAATTTCTTGCTGATATGGAGTCAAGGTCCACAAAAAATCTCTGAAAACCTTAGAATTCTAATATTTGATGAGTGATGTGTGCTTCGAGAATGTCTTTCTGAAGGTTTTTGGAATGACCTAAAGCAAAACTTGTAGGATGTTAGCAGACCACACCTCAACTGCTTGGCTGGCATGGCACATCCTGACCAAGATGCCAGGAAAGAGGAGATGCTGCCCAATCCTGCCCATGCACAGGGACCAGGAAGAGATTCTTCATCTGAGATTCCATAGACATACAGCTAATATCGGGCATCCACAAGGATCCAGGCCCTGTGGTCACTGTCAGAAAGCACAGCATTTCATTAGTGAGAGGAGTGGGTCTTGCTGGTGTTGTCAGTTGACAATTCCGTGTTGTGCTGTGACTCCTTCCCTAGAAGCCAGGCCTTATCTTCTAATCAGACCACCTACTGAGGAAGATCTTGGCCAATCTGGGGATTGGATCAATCTCACTGTCCAGCAGAAATCATGGGAGGACAAAAAAGCTCGGTTAAAAATATATATTGTTGCATGCTTACTTCTAGGAACCCGATTAAGGGCACAGGGCAGAGGTGGAAGGCTCAGAAGCAGGTCTCCATTAAATGAGGCATGAGGGCCCAAAGTTCTCAAAATTACTTTACATAGAGTTGTGCCCTTCTCTGTGATGACAATGACTGCCACAGACACCCCACCGTCACTCGGAGCCTTTTGCTTCCATAGCAGGTCAACCCCAGATGACGCCACCCCTTTGGGGCCATTCAGTGGTTCCCAGACTGGAGTGCACCGAACCTTCACCTGCTTGTGCCTAAGCAGAAACACTGCAGGTACCTGGAAGGACGTCATGCATGCTTGACTCCAACTTTTTAGTTCAAATCACATTCCTTCCCCATCTCCTTATGCAAACAGTCCCTGTAGACTTCCCATTCTGGTGCAGCCAGAGTCCTAATGAAGTCTCTTGGGGGGATGGGTATAGTTTGTACTTTCATGACTTTCATATCACCTACAGCAGGTCAGGTTGGTTGCACTACAACCTGGCAGAATGGGCAGATCAGTCTGAGAGCATCAAGCACAGAGTGACCCATAACAAAGGACAGCTGCAGGAGCTGCTAGGTCAGGCTGACTGCTGAGGTCCAGGGAACTGGTGGAAGGAGCTGCCTACGGCTCCAAGGAAGACAACAGGGGAGCTGTTACTACTAGGAGCTGAGGGTCGCTGACATTCAATCTCAGGGCTGCTAACACTAAGATCTGAGCCAGCAGTCAGTCCACAGACCTCAGAGCTGCGAACACCAATGGAGATGCGTGTTGCCTCTTTGAGATTCCTCTTCATGTCTGGCCTTCAGATGATTGGTAAGAGAGATTTTGAAGACACAGATCATGAAGGGGTGCACAGGGAAGATCCCCTAACCAAGGGATGTCTTTCCAATGTGGTGATGCATGGAGTTCGAGGAACGTGTTGTCTGTTTTCTCCCAGGATCAGTGGAAGGACCAGTCTATACATGGAGGGTTGACCCAGTGGATGGGCACTCGTGAACCTGGGGCCTGCCATCTCCAGTAACCTCCTCCTCTCAGTTCTCACTGCATGGAGCTGCACAGACACCATGGCGGAAGCAGCAGCCCAAGAAGATTTTTCCTGCAAAACTGCCTTTATTCCCACTGACACAAGCCATCAAGGCAGAACTTCCCACCTGGCTCCCTCTCAGTACCCTCCCTCTGCCCTCCCCCTCCCCACGTTCGACACTCCCAGTACCCTCCCATTCCCTTCCCTTTCCTGAGGACCATCAGGAACTGTCCTGAGTGAGGTGGAACTGTTGGGGTGTGGAATGAAGCAAGGGAGTGATCTCACCAGAGGGGCGGCCACCCACCAACCCTACTCTCCACAGAGCCTCTTTCACTTCTGATTTCCTGTTGACTTGCACTTCCTGTTCTGAGGCTGTGAGGTTTGAACCTGCTCCAGATCCTGATCTTGCCCTGCAGAGACCTGGAGGGCAGGCCTGGAGCAGGGTATCTTTTCCACGTTGAATGCATGTCCAGTGAGAGCTGGCTTCCTGCACGTGGCAGCTGGAAGTGGGTGGTGGGGGAGACCTCCTGTCTCAGCAGGTGTGCCTGGGGTGCTTGTTCTCCAGAGCAGAAGGGTTCCATGAGAGAGTCCTGGTTCTGGGACAGTGCCCGAGGCAGCACATGGTGCTGGTAGACTAGGAGGAAGCCCAGGTTCTGGAGGGCATCGTACACAGTGTAGCTGATGGCTGTCCCATGTTGTTTCCCAGAAGAAGTGGCCTTTCTGGGACCCACTACACCTTTGTTCCCCAGGTATAGGGAGGAGGAGGTGCAGTTTTGGGGAGGATGTTTGGACCACACGGCCCCCAGTGAGGAAGACCCATGAGAGCTTGGCAGAAGAGCAGTGTCCTTTGGACCAGCAACACTGGGTCTGTGGCCCTGCACCTCTTCACATCTTGGGAAGCCACTTCTGTGGTCCAGTTCTGCATGCTGACCCCTTGATCAGAGCGATGTTTATGTTTCTCCCCACCTTGGTTGGTATCTGGCATGGAAGACCTTGAGTCCTGTTGGGACAAAACATGACTTGGGTCACCTCCAGAGGAGCTTCTCCACCAGCTGCAGGAGATGGCACTGGCTAATGCTTCCTCATGCATGACAAGGACCAGAGGGACCAGGGACAATTATATTTGAATGGGAAGTGCTATGTGGAGCTGTCACCTCTCTTGCTCTCAGAGAGACAGACAGGCTCTGCTGGCCACCCTGCTGGGCTCCCATTCAGCTTGATACCCTGAGCCTGTCCGTGATTCTCCTGTTTCCTTCCTTTTCTTCCCCACCTACATCCTCTGTCCTGGAGCAGTCACAGTCTAGGAGCCATGTTTCACAGGCAAGATCGGGATAGACGAGTCCTGTGTGTCACGTGAACAGGGTCCTGTACCTTTCTCATCAACCTGCTGTCCCTGGCTCCCCTGTGCACCTGCAACCACTCCATTTCCTGTCTTCTTGTGTACTAGTCTACCAGGTCTTTTTCTGCCTTATCTATTTGGAGTCTGTCCCCAAGGCCCAGTAACCTGGTGACTTGTCCTCCCTAGTTCTACCTGATCCTCCTTTGTCCTTGGCTCTCTTTTGTTTCTCAGAAGTCTCTGGGGTCCCCAGTGTCCCTGCACTTGTTTTTCAGGTGTCCCTGCCTCTCTTGCACAGCCAGTGTACCTCCTGCCCCTGGTCTGCTGGGAGACAGTCCATCCCCTCTTTACCTGGTCAGGGGTAACTTCCTCCTGCTGCTCTGGCTCTTTTGTTATGTCCATGAAATTTATATGTGGTTCAGAGGGAAGTAATTCTTCCAGGAAGTGAGGGTCTATCATGGTCTCCACCTGGTAGGAGAAGGAAGAGAGTGTGAGTGACCTGGGGAGGAAATGGCCCCAAGTCAGGAAGACTTCTAGGAGAACAGGAAGCAAGGATGAACCATCCTGGTCTGCACCATGGGGATGTCGAATCCCGACCTCCAGCTACACCCAAGTTCACAAGTACACCCCTGTATACCTGCGTACACACACACACACACACACACACACACACACAGACACAATGCTGAGACTCTAATGTATGTAGCTCAATTCTGTGGGTCCTGAAGCCATGTGGACACCATGACTGTTGGCCCATCCCACCTTGTCGACAAAGCCCTCATCAGTGTAGCTCAGGACACTTGCATCTGGGTATAAATCATCCTCTAGTGGGTTTTGATGCAGTCCTTCCTCTCCCAAGTTTGCAGCAGGCTCTCCTGTGGACAAGCAGGAGGACTCCCACATGACAAAGTCGATAGGCCCGAATAGCTCATCCATGATGTCCATGTACTCTTGGATGGCTTCAGGTGGGATCTCCTTGGGTGCCTTGGTCTCATGTGCCTTGGTTCCTGGCACTTGGGTTTGGCTGCTAATGGGTGAGCAGGATGTGCCATAGGCCTGATCATTTTGGAGGCGCACATTAGGACAGGGAGGACCAGGAAGGTACATGCCTGGGGGTTCCAAGTTCATCCCAAATACTTGGTGGAAGACAGAGTTCAGGGGACCTCACCTGATGTGCCATGCACCATGATAATCTGACTCAAGGGAGGTGACAGTGCACCAGGTGCAACATCTAGGATGGTCATGTGAGAGGACATTTGGAACCACTGATATTTCAAGCACTGTCCCGACACAGACCCAAATCCTGGGCAGATGGTGTGTTGGTTCTCTGGACAGCGGAGGAGAGAAAGGTGTTCTCAAGGTGGACCAGTCAACAGGCACTTCAAAACAAAGGTGGGAGGGTCCTCAGCTGCCAGTGGGCTGTTCTTGCAAGCCCGAAAACCCACAGTGAGCGAAAAGTTCTTATTTGGGACAAAAACCTTCCTCGGTCCTTGGCATCCCTTGGTCAGCTGATATCATGGGTTTCTGTGGGAATATTGGGACTCTACCTGCCTATTGGACAGTCTCAGGGTCTGGGGGCCTTTGAAGATCCAGCCACAGAGGTACAGGAGGCGGTCGGCACTGGAAGGCTGCTGACATCAGCATCCTTGGGTCCTCCAACTCCTCTGCCTTCTCAAACTCCATGAACCTTGGCAGGGTTTGGATAAGCGAAGCACAGGCTGAGCTGAGAAGCAGGTCAGGCATACCAGGCAGGTGCCTGTCCCATACCAGGCAGGAGCTGGTGGCAGGGATGTGGAGCTGTGTGCCGGAGTGGCTGGGCCAGTCCCTGGAGGGAGGTGTCACAAAGGAAGAACCGCACTTCTGGGGAAACACTACCTCAGGTGGCACTGAGGGAATCTGAATGAGGGACCCAGCAGGGACCCTGGGTGTCCCTGGTTCCAGGTCTCTCCTGTCCCTAACACAAACCCCACAGACCAGGTAATGCAAGAAGCTGGTCAGGGATGTGACTTATATCAGAGAACACCAGGGGTCCCGACCCAAGTTGGGCATAGTGTTGCTGGGACCATGATCCCTGGAAGGAGCAGCTGGGAGACAGAGGCACAGGAGAGGTCAAGTGAAAGTGGTTGCTAAACGGAGAACAGGCGGTTGCTTCCAAGGAGGGCTGTTTCTTATTCTTCTTTTCACTTGTTAGAATACCAGGGATTCCTTAGAGGAAGGCAATAGAGATGGGAGATGTGTCCTCAGGCATCTGAGGTGCTGAATTCTCCTGAACACCCACTCCCCACTCCACCCTCTTGTGGAACATCAGGTTGAAATAGTGGTCACTCTTTTGAGTTATGATGGACCCCACTCTATAAAGAGGGGCCTGTTCCCAGACAGGGTCCAGTGTGAGACTAGCAGAATGTTTCCACTCTGCAGTGCCCAGATAGTAGAAGGCCACCTTGTGGCTGGACTGGTTCTTCCTCCCCGTCCTCATCCTGAACCTCAAGGCAGAGTTGAAATCAGGAATATTGAGGCTGGAGTTTCTGGGACAATTGCAGAGAGAATGCCCAGCACTGAGCTCGAGGGAGGTGCTTTTGGAGAACTAATGCCTCAGAGCCAAAACATTGGTATGTGGTGGCCCTACCAGACCCTGCTGTGCAATCCATGATCCCCCACCACTCGGCTCTGGGCTCCGAAACCTCACTCACTTTTGTGCAGTCTCAAAAGATGTTGCGGTCAAGGTGACTTGTGCACTGCCATTCCTGCAACCCCTTCTGCAGGCCCTCCTCCATGGTCATGGTGGGCTCCAGTTGGGCCAGGGACTGAAGCACTGGGCTAGAATTCATGAGGATCAGTCAGGGTCCACCAGGTCACCCTCTCGTCTCACCTTACATGGACCTACACACCATCCTACCTTTGTTACATCTGCCCCATCATGTTCAAGTCAAAGGTATTGGCATTGGGACCTAGAACAATGTACCTTATACCAGCATTAAAACCAAGGTTCACCATGTCCTGTGTGATTTTACTTGGGTTCCTCAGTGGCGTGGTGTGTTATGTGCTGACTGTTTTTATCCTCCTACATTCAACATTGAAGTCCTGATCCCCAATATGATGGGCACTTGGAGAATGGCTTTAGTGTTTAGGAGGGTTTGATGAGATCCTGGGGGTGGGGCTTCGTGAAGGCATTAGTGGTCTTCCAGGAGAAGGACACTCTGAAGTGACTTCAGTCATGTGAGGACACTGGTGAATCAGCATCCTTTTCATGCAAGGGGAGGAGAGAGCCCTAGTGGCACGCTGGGTCAGGCACCCTTTATCAGGGTCTCCTGGCTGCAGACCTGTGAGAAATGAATGCCTGTGGTTTCACCCCGCTGCTCTAAACTACCCTGGATGGCAGCCCAAGCTGACTGAGACCGTGCCCACAATGGCCTTGGAGCATGGTTACAAAGTGGGGCCAAGATCAACATCCCCACCCAGAATCCAGAGAGAGTGAGCTTCCCCAGGAGTGCTGCGTCAACATAGGGTCCTTGTCAGGAGTTCAGGACAGTGTGGGTGCGTGTCTGTGGAGCTCTCTCTTCGGACCAGAACCCCTGACCCCACTTCTGCTAGTGACGTCCCCTGTGCTGGGAACAGTCAGGTCCATGCTGGAGGTGAAATGACTGGGGGAGGGAACCAACATGTGGAGTGAGAGAGCCAACCTCCAGTCCTGGCTAAGGTTATCCAGGAACCTGCTCTGACCTTGAGTCCTCCGTGTGACGTTATCATTGAAACAAGACTGCCTGCACTCACAGGGCTGTGATGGGCAGCGAGGCGAGGCTCATTTCCTCCCCTGTGTGAGGTGAATATTGCTGTCAGTGCAGGTCTCTCAGCTTGTCACTAACCTCAGGGCCTTCCTTCCTGGTCCCCTACTTCCCAGCCTCCTTTTTCCATCCACACTTTTCCTAGTGTCAGAGTTCTAGGAGGAGTTTGGGGACCCTGGGGAGAGCGCTGACATGAGGAAGCAGGAGAGTGCTTCCACATCTGGAGTCTGAGGCAGGTGCCTGCGGACCAGGGTCTGAAAGCGCTGCCAGTGGCTCAAGTTTTCCTCCATGCTCTGAGGTCCACTGGAGGCACCTGGTGGCACTGCAGTCTGGAAGGTGGGCAGGGCACCTTCTCCAAACCGTCCACCTGGCCGTGGGTGGACCATTGGGAAGACAGTGGTGCTGGAGGGGCAAGGACCTGGTGACCGGGGTCCCCATAGTTCCAGGTCCCCCACTGGTTGAGGCAGGCACAGTGGTCCTTGGGCAGAAGCTGCTATGAGGAAGGGAGTGGGATGCTCCTCACCCCCACAGAAGGCCCCTGGGCCCTCCAGTTGAGGGGTCCCTGAGTGTGGGCAAGGTTGTGAGTGTGAGGACAGCCTGCTGACCTCAGTTCTGGCCCACGTGGTCCAAAGGTGAAGAGCTCAGCTACCTGTGGTCCTCCAGGGTAAGCAGACAGCACCAGAGGGTTACCCTGGGGGATGGGTGTGGTCATCCGTGGTGCCAGGGGCAGCTCCCAGACGGCTGGTGAGTTGGCACAGGGGCAGCAGGAAGAAAGGCAGGCCTCCAAAGGAGACATGGCGACACCAGGATTGAAGTTCATGCCTGGGCTCTGATGCAGATGCTGTGGAGGCAAAGAAAAGGGAGAGTGGAGGAGGGGAAATGGCAGCAGGATCGAGGCCCCCAGCTCCTTAGTCAGTGGGAATCTGAGGACAAGTGGGAACAGCTCAGGGCCCTGTGGGCAGGGAAACTGTGCAGTTTGCAAACATCCCTGAGTGAATTTCTTTTCACATCACATTACTAGTAGCTGTTCCCATAGAAGACTCCTTCCATACACTGGGATTTCCAGAATGCTTTCTGTTGATTATGAAACCTCAGCTTTCCCTGTCTCTGAGACTCTCTTGAACATCCTTTGCACACAGTTCAATGGCCCCCATGTAGCTCCCTCAAAATGAGTGAATCTGACTGTGTTCAGGGGCACCATGCCCTCCGCATGCTCACCAGCAGAAAGGGACCCTGTCCAGGGTAGTTGCTGGTGTTCCCAGGTCATTAGTGAAGGGAACAGGTGCCACAGTTTATTGGCTCATCACCTCCTCAGTCATTCTTTGGCCAATGCTCCTTGTATATCCCTCCACTAGTTTCCTAGGCTTGCACAAGCAAATGTCACCTGGGTAAAACCTCTCCCTACCTAGAGCCTGAGGAACCACGAAATTTACCCAAGAGCACATTCTTCAAAGCATGTGGGTCCTTCTCCCACCACTTCCTGCATCAAACACTATGTGGGGGACAGATCGTGACCAGCACTGTCCCCAGTGTTCACTGGATCCTGCCAAGAGTCAGGAAGCTCTGTTCTCAGGGAAGAGGTCTGTATGATAGACAGTGAGTTCCCTGAGATGCTCTGCTGGCATGACCAGCAATGGCTTCTGAGCATCATTGAGGACAATGGGATGGGGAGCGACTGGGGCTCTCCTGAGATTTTCACAGCCCCTGGCCATGTTGTTATTGGGACTGGGAAGTGAGCCATGCTGTGGTCCTTTTCCTTTGAGTTCCCAGTAACAGTAAGAAATGTGTTACAGACAGCCAAGCCTGTACCAGCTCTTGGTGTGGCAAGCTTGTCCTGAGCACATCCCTGTTCTCCAGGACATCATGCTGACCCTAGTCAATGAACACAAGGCCCACAACACCTCAACACCTCCATGTATTAATCAGGACCCCTGCCTAACTCAATGACAATACCAGTAGGCCCCCCTCCCAACTGTGTGCTATTCTTCCTCTCTTGAAAGGAACCTAGTCATCCTCAAACCTGATCCTGTTAAACGAAGGACACCCACATGTGTCCACTTTTCATGGAGTACCAAACAAGGAAGATGAGCTAAGTCTTTCTGCTAACATAAAATGAAGGGTGAGGGTTCGCCATGGAGCGTGGCCAACACGAAGCAGCGCTGAGCGTCCTCTTCCTTCTGTGAAAGTGATGCCAATTCAGAAGACCTCACAGAGGTCCCAATCTATGTTGGTTGAGATTTTCTGGGTTCCCTGCCCTTCAGGAATCAAGAACGCCTGCTTTCTCGATGGAAGGATAAGATTTCCTGGGCAGGAAGTGGGTGAGGGGCCCTGGGCCTTGGCAGTTGGGGTGCCCTTCAGCCTCACAACACATTGTGTATTTGCACTGCAGACGTGGTCCTCAAGAACCCCACTGGGCAGGTTTCGTGCTAAGAATATTTCTCTCCACTGCCCCCTCACGATCTGAGATCCTTTGGTAAACCCCTCGGAATAGTATCACAGGCATCTTCCAGGTGTCTGAAGAATGGCCACAGGCTCATCCTTTACCCTCCAGGGAACTCTAACTGACCACCATCTCTTACTCCCTCAAATTACCATGCAGTGACCTATGTAACACTACAAAGAATCAATCCCTTGGTCTCTCTTCTTCTGCCTACCTAGTATCCCTCCCTCAAGTTCACTTGATCTGTGTCCTAGGAGCCCCCCACCCCATGAGCACCGGCAGTCTTCCCTGGGCTTCCGCAGCTTCATCAAGTGTGTCTTCTGGTGGCCTCTCCTTCCTCTACTTGTGCTCCCACAGAGGAAGCCGTCCATTCAAACTCCCAAGGATGTAAGGGTTGACAGGCATTCAGATAACAAGCCCCTGACCCTCCAGGCTCACCTCCTTCTGTAGACCAGGAGGATGGACACATCTTGCAGTCTCCAGCATGGGAAATGTCAACACAGGACCCAGTGAGTGATCTGGTTGTAGCAGCAGCTCAGCCTCCAACTGCAGCTCGGCAAAATTTGAAAGTAAACCCCAGTGGAATGATGGGTCAAGACATTCCGCATGGGGGGAGGGTCCATGGGCAGCAGGCCTGGGTGGGGCTTGGCGACATTCCATGAAGAGCTCTGCGGGTATGGAAGAACCTCCAGTTCCCTTCAAGTCATTCAGTCAGGATTCAAGGGGTGTGTTCCTCTTGGTGTTTTTGAAATAGTTTCTCAAATCCACAGGAGAGTGCAGTGGCTGGTGTTCCTCTATTTTGACACTCTACCAATCATCTTTACTTGGTTTACTGCTGGGCATGACCAGTGAGATGTGGCAAGATTTGGGAGTGCGAGATCAAATTCCAGGCCCTTGCATACTCTTAGTAGGTGCATTATCCCTGGCTTCATTCCTCAACTGCTCACGGTGAGTTTTTCACTGTGTGAAAATGTTGGATACATATATTCCAACTAGCCCAAATTCAACTTCTGTCAACTGGCCATGGAAAGGAGCAGTTATATGTCCTACTTTACCATCTGACCTTTATTAGTGTAAATCCCTAGGCTAACACTGATTGCTTAGCAAAGAAAAATACAAAACATGTCTGAAAATGGCTGATCAGCTTCACAAAACAGAAGCTCTTACACCCAATCCGTGAAGTTTGGAGGAATGGCAAAACCCTGTCTGCTTCCTTTACAGCTTTTGTGTCTTCACCCAGGGTGGCCCTTGACAGTAGCACACATGACATGTCTTGCACATCATGTTTTGTGGGGAAGCCATACTAATCACCGGAATCCCCAAAATAATCATGAAGGGAGTGGATGCTTTTCCAATGTTACAATATCAATTGTGTCCATGGTACACATTTTAAATATGTACCAGCTGGAAGTATGCCATATGTTACAAACAAGGAGAGTGTACAATTACAGTGTCTGAGGACATTGGTCAACATCGTCAAACCTAGATTAAAGGATTAAAAACACATTGAAAGAAAGCGTTTGCTCATTCATTCCTATAGAGCAGGAGCAGTCTCCACGTCTACTAACGTCTGAGTAGAATAACTGAAGTAGGAAAAATCAAGGAATGGGCGTTTTCGAGTGTTACCCAGATCTAAAAATCCTTTGCCACAACTGCTCTTTAATGGAACCTATACAAGAAGTAGGAGCAAAACACACACTCATCTGAAGCAGTGAACAAGAATCAAATGGACACAGCAGCCTGAGCTTCAGGGTAGAGAGCTTGCAACGCTGCAGCCAGGGTGGTCTCCAATGCAGGCACGGCAGGTGTGTAATAGTGAACATCACGGCGGTCTTTTAGGTGCACTCCCTGGAAGAAGGAGCACCCGAGGCTCCCCCAGGAGGTGCCACCTTGCAGGCGGCACCTCACAGACCCGGACACACTTTCATCCCGACCTGCAGGCGCTTGGCGCTTCGCGCTGCAGCCCTCGCGCATGCGCACGCGCTTGGCCAGAGGTGCTGTGGCGCTCGCTGGCTGCCTTCCAACGGTCCAGCGTCGGTTGCGGCTGCCACCGGGTCGACGCGACGCGCGCGCGCGGGGTGACGGTTCCTCAACGGCTGGCGTGGCTCCCATGGCGGCGTCTAGAGTCGGTTCCCAGCCCAGAGGTACTGGACCCGCGCGCCTCTCCCTCCCCGGTCCGTCGTGCACCGGTCTTCCTTCCCTGGCGGCGGGCCTCCCCGTCGTGTGTCCGCGCGGGCGCTGTTGCCCTGCGAACCTTCTCACATGGACGCGGGCGGCGCCCAGACCAGGCCCCGCGCGGCCCCGCGCCTCTTGTGCTGGATCCCAGTGGATGGTCCCCAAGGCGGTGCGAGCGCGGAGCCTCCGCGGTGAGCAAGCAGTGGAGTCCCGTCTGCAGGGAGGTCGGCGATGTCGAGGTCCGTGGAGTTGGGACGACCTCTCCTCCTCCCGGGAGACGGTGCGTGCTGGAGATGTCGGCGGCCTCTGCGTCCTTAGGCGGAAGGACACTCCTGTCCGGTGGCGCTGGCGACTTTGCAAAAGGGAAGACGGAGCCGCTCTGGCCCTTCTGCTGTGGTCGCGTCCCGGTGGATGTGCAGTCGCAGGTTGGCTGTGGCGGAAGAGTGTGGAAAATGGACTCGATGACCGCATGAGAAGCGTCTGCCCTACAGTCGTTTTGCAATAAAGAGATTGAGATTTGGTTATTAAATTGTGTGGCGTTCATGGATCGCAGAAGGGAAATGGATCGCATGCTCTGGTGTGTGTTGGCGGGTTACTGGGAGGCCCTTGTCGGGGTTTCCGGGTGCAGGAAGTTTTCCTTTCATTTTGAAGTCGTGATGATCAATGGGAGGTTATTTGTAAGAGAAAATGAGATGCTGAGCTTGTCCTTGTAGGGATGGTAGGAATTCAGAGGGCATGAAGGTTTGTCCCTGTTCCTTTTGTGGGGTGGTGCTGCCCCTCATGTGTTGACATGACTTCCTAGTTCAGGGTCAGCCCTCTGATGAGAGTCTGGTGTGTATTCACAAGTGTGTGTGATGGTGTGTGGGTGGGTGTAGGGACCAAGGGAAGTCATGACAGTTTTTGTGAGACTGTGTAGGCTTCAGTGTATTCGGAGGGTGTGGGAGACCACTGGCATCAATGAGGGAGTTGGAGTTAGGTGTTTGCAATAGGAAATAGGTAATATTTTACCTGTGGTCTTGTGGTGGTTTGTTTTGGTCCATGGGTGCACCCTGGGAAGTTTGGGTATCATATGTGTGTTTGCATATGGGCTATGTTAAGGAGCAGGTTTGGGTATATTTCTGTGGGTTTTCAATGTGATTGTGAAAGTTGGGAAATGGAGGAGGTATATTTGTATATCAGAACATGGTGTTTGGTAATATGGGGTTTTGTAAAAAAATTATTTTGATTATTTGTGTATATGCAGTTGAGTGCATAAAGGCTGGTCAGTTACTAAATTTGTGTTGTAGTAGGATGAATATGTTCAAGTACACTGTGGAGTTGGCAGGGTTCTGCATTTTGGAAGAGGAGGATTTATTCTTTGTATTTGGGAGTTTTTGAGCTTGTATGTGAAGGTAGTATGGGATTTTTTTGTGTATTTTATGATATTTACGTATTTGTATATAGTGGTAACCGTTGAGAGATGAGATGCCTCTGAAGAGTTACTTGTATCTTTATTTGTGTTCACTGGCACACCACAGGGGGTATGTGTGTGTGTGCGTGTGCATGTGTTTGTATTTGCAATAGTTGTGACAAGGCAGAATATTTAGGTGCCATTTAGTATGTGTATTCACGGGACCTGAAAGTTGATGTTTGTATTAAGTAGAAAGTTCTTTGTAAGTGGGAAGGAAGGGTGTATATATGGGATGAAAGGTGACACTGTGCTTTTAAACAGGGGCTGTGCAATTCTGTTTGTATGTTTTAGAGATAAATGATACAGTTCTTTGTTAGAATTTGAGTAGAAATAAAGTTTGTTCTAGTAGGGTGTGATAATTTGAGATTTGTAAGTGAGCTTCTGTGTATTTTATATGATACGCTGGAGATACTTTTGTGTCTTGGCCATGCAAATTGGTTTCTGCATTCCAACATGGGTGCGTGAATTCTGTAAGTCTCTTCATTGGGAATGAGGTTGCTAGGAGTATTGAAAGTGTATTTCCTTGGAGAATGTGTGACATTTCTAGGAGCATAGGGGACTGTTTGGCTGCAGTACTTGGCACGTTGCTTTCTGGAGATGTGGAATACTGTGTAGTTTTAGGGAATGTCTGTATGCATGTTTGGAAATATTTGTGTTTCTGTCTGTCCATTCCTGTGTGGAAATTATGAATATATTGATCCACATATAGAGATTAATGGGCACATGTTTTTCTGTGTGTGGTGTTTTTGAACTCTCTTCCTCATGCATGGAAGATTATCATTTTTGTGTTTTGTGTGTAGGCACACAAGTGATTATGTGTGTGTTCATGGATTTGTGGATGTGGTATTTAGAATCTGTGTGTATACAAGATGCTCAGAAATTGTGTTTGTGTTTATTGTGGCCCATGATTCTTGAAGATTTTGGTGATGTTAGTAGAATGTGTGGTCCTGGTAGATAGTTATGGTTAGCCTCATGCATTTGAGAAGTGTAGGTTGTTGTTGGTGGGTGAGTGTGTCTTGAACTCATGGGGCTCTTGGCCCGTGTAGTCTGGCAGATTTGAGAGGTTCATTGTGTGCTTGGGAGTCAATTGTGTGTTTGGTTATTGTGGAATGAATGTATTTTAAGAACTTTGGGATTTCACGTGAATTCTGTTTTTTGTAGTGCAAGCGGTGACAGGTTGTTTACCCTTTGGTTTTGCAGGCTGAGCCTGAAGGGTATTCTTGGGTATTCATAGATTATGTGTTTGTTGTACACGTGTGGACCCAGTCTGTGTTGTACATGTATGTATAACCAGAGGAATGTCCATGAACATTTAGGAAGAATAGGGTATTTTCTGCACAAATTCATGTAGTAACCAGTGGTGTTTTTGAATATTTAGGGTGGAGATATCACTTGTACATATGTTCAGAGCTCTGAGGAGTATTTTTGTCTGGAGATTTGAATGGGGGTTTGTTTTTGTATTTGAGAGTGCAATTCAAGTAAATGCCCTTGGGGGCAGAAAAATTTTGTGTGCATTTTCTTTGTGGGCTGGAGCTGCCTGGAACCAGCTGTGGTTGCTGACCCTGCTCATCCCTTTAAATTTGGTATTCAGTGGTATCCAGACATAAGGTTGAAATTAGTCTTGAGATAGATATACCTCATATACTAAAAGGCAAGACTTTTTCCTTTTCCTGGATTAGAACTTATTAAGTGTTTACTAGGACACCAGTGTGTGTGTGTGTGTGTGTGTGTGTGTGTGTGTGTTTGTGTGTGAGCACCGTTTTTATGACCAGGCATTTGTGTGAAGGAAACATATTCAGGTCACAGTGCATTGATATCTTGCTGATTCTACATGTATTGTGAGGGGGCATCAGGGACGCTTTGGGGAAGGCATTGACCTGGTCATTCTGTCACCCACATTGCTCCTGAGTTAGTTCATTCTTCGGGGCCAAAGAGTGTGCATATCTATTGACACCTGGCTCTTCCTCATGCAGGTGGATTCAGCAGTGTTAGGCAGGCAGGTTCCTCTTCAGCATGTGTGTGGTTCAGGCATCTGAGTGATAAACATACATGGCTCTGGAGAACAGAAGCTTTTAAATAGGCGTGATGTTCGTGATGGGGAACAGGCATAAAACCATCAGGTTTTCTAGACAGGAGGTGAGGTGGGAAAAGTCCTCTTCCATGCCAACACTTGAGAATCAGCTGGTGAGCCACAGATGCTGTTGGCTCCTCTGAGGGTAAGCTGATGGGTGAAAACACTGTGCTCCACAGTGTGAGGCTGCTGAAATCCTGCAGAACCTCTCCCCACTACCAGTGTGTCCTGTATGGTGTGTGCTGGTGGAGATCAGCTACCCTTCCCTGAGGAATCTGAGGCGTCAATCCTGGAAGGACCTGCAGGGACCCCAACGCTTAGAGAAGATTTTGGTTCTGTTTTGGTAGCTCTGTTTTATTGGGTCATGTTTTGAAGTAACATTCTCCATGTTCTGAAGGGTAAGGATTCTCTTCATGAGGGAAGTGAATCCCTGCTTGATGACTGACTTATAGTGTAGTGCCACCTTCTCCATTTTCTCCGTTCCCCTAGAGCGGCTGACATATCAGTGAGCCACAAGCTGAAGGTGGCCACCAGAGGAACCCCCAACCTGCCCATCCTTTCTGGGACCCTCCTGAGGTTTTCTGTGTGTGGTGTCTTAGTCTGATTCACCTTCTGACTGTTATGTTGGGATGGTTACTGAGCAGGTTTTGCGTGTGAAATGGCAGAAGGAGTAAGGGAGGGGATCTCAGTCCCCTCTAAGGGTTGGATAGTCACCTTCTGGAAAGGCTCATGAGTTAAACCTTGGTCTCCAGTGAATGGTGCCCTTGGGAGGTGGGGGAGTTTTAAGGAGCTGGGATGTAGTGGAAGTCAATCATGTCATTGGGGTTGTTCTCTGGAATGGGATAATGGGACCTGGGCCTTTCCCCACCCTTACCCCTTTTCTTTTTCTCTTTGATTTCTGTCCATGTTGAAGTGAGCAGTGTTCCTCCAGCATACTCTACTGCTCAGCCACAGGTCCACAGGGAACAGGGCCAAGCAATCATGGATTATAACCTCCAAATAATGAGCCCAAAGTAATCTTTCTTCCTTTCATGATGTTGATCTCAGATACTTTAATACTGTGACAGTTGGCTGGTAACCCAGAAATTGGTACTGAGTGTATTCACATTTTTGTCACCCTACTTTTTCTTGTGATTCAAAAGGCTTTGGAATTAGTATTTCAGGAGATGTTTGGACAGTCTTGGAGACACAGGCTAGATGCAGGCAAGAGTACTAGAAGAGAGCAATGTTGGTGATGCTGATGTGAGGTCAGACCCGAGTGTGTGGAGGAATGTAGACAGTAGAGACTGTGTGTGAGGTTTTGAGATTGAAGTAAGTGTGTTATTGGGAATTGGATTAGAGGCCACTCATGTTACTTGTGGGAAGACTTGTCATGGGCTTTGTCTGCATTCTCCATGTCTCTAGATTTCTTGGGAGGGTTATTTAAAGGTGAGAGGAGGTGATAGTTTAGATAGGAGGTGCCCTTGAACACCTCATGTGTAAGACAGTGTCAGGAAGTGTAGTGATGAAATGATTGGGTTCTGAGAGCTTTGTGCTAATGAGTGCATTCATCCACTGGTATGGATTAAGTTGATGGCAACTGTAGGCAAGAAGGGTATGAAGTAGTAGGTCAAAGGGGGCATGCCTTTAGGGTTCATCCTTTGTTCGTGGTTAGCAGAGTTCTCTCTCTTTCTGGTTCCTCATTGCCATATCCTGAGGTCTTGCCCCGTCCCTACACTTACACCACTGTGTTGTGCCATCCTTGGTCCCAGAGGTATGGTGGTTGGAGAACTTGAGACCTCTGAAACCATGAGCTAAATAAACTTTTCCTGCTCTAATTGTTCTTGTTAGATCGTTAGATCTCTTGGTCACAGTGATGTAAAAGGCAACTAAAAGATAGACTGATTTATCTGGTGAAGGATATCTTAAGGCAGTACAGCATTTGAGATGTGCCTGGGTATTTCTGTTTGCCTTTAGCTCAATATACAGAGGGACTCAGGAGAAAAAGGCAGAGTAGAAAGATTGAAAGTACTTGCAGGTTTTCCAGTAAAGAAATCTGTGTAATGCCAAGCAGGGTGTAGTTGGTAAAGAGAGTAGTGCCATTACAAAGAAGGTGAGTAGTTTGCAGTAGTTCACGCTCAGAGAAGGGACCTTGAGGCATCTCAGGAATGGCAAGGACCCCACATGTAGCAGGCTTAAAGACTTGTTGGAGAGGAGAACGTCCTGGGAATCCTTACCTCAAGATTCATTTCATGGTGTAACTAACACCATACCGGCACAGGGAGGCCATGGTCCAGGTGGCCTGGCTAATGTTGTCATTCACAGCTGACCTTGGCATTGTCTGTACGATTGCAGGTCCCAGGTTTTCAGAATGCAAGTATTGTGTGGCCCTGAAGGTTTCCACTGATGCCTCTGAGGAAAGGCTCGTGGACAGGAAGGGTACGTCACCATTGGAGTCCAGGTCTTTAGCTCCAGAGTGATTTGTCAACCTGTGAGAGTGGGGCCAGTGTTGTAGAGGAGACCTAAGTTAGCGATGCCTGGCCAATGAAATGGCTGCCAAGGGAAGTCCCAAGCTGTGAGCACACCCACTCCTGGGAGTGGTCCCGCAGCAGACAAGCCTGGAGGGGCGAACTTGCCCAGCCCTCAGGATCCATATCACACCATCAGGTGCCCTAGTTCCACACTTGGAGCACTAGACTGAATGTTTTCCCTGCTGTGCCTTGTTCAGTTTCTCCTTGCTAGTTTCCTGTTTTCCCCTTTTGGGTTAGTTGTGTTTCCCCTTGTGCCATTGTATCTTGGAAATATGTTAACTTTCCTTTTGATTTTTAAAGAGGATTATAGGTAATATAACCACAAAAGATTGTTTATGCTGCTTTGCTTTCACCTGAGTCAGCCAGTACCTGAAGAGCAGAGAGGTGGGAGAAGAAAAGACTTCATCTTGCAATAATTCAGCATGTTAGACAGGAATGCTAGCAGCTGGTTTCATTGTGCTTGGTGCTGCTGAGTGAAAGTGTATATGCTGTGTTATGTGGGGTTGTTCTGTCAGTGTTGGGCAGGTCGGTGCAAGGGGGCGGTTCACTATGATTGACAGATGTGCTTTTTCAGGAGCTGGGGTTGTGTGGGTCTTATCTGGGTCCAGTGGACACAGCCATCCCAGACCTTTGAATCTAAGATTATGTGATTGTTTAGATGCTTTATTCTGAAGGTGTGTGCATCTGGTTTCCAGCCTAGTTTGTCTCTTCTCTACACTTCTGCCAATGTCTTTTAATTTGACCATTTCCTGGGACCTAGAAAGGGGGAGTGCCCAGTGCAAGGGATATCATTTTAACTAACTGTAGTTACTCATTAAGAGAGGGATGAGGGTGTGGGGAGGAAAGAAAGCTATGCTCAAGAATCAAAATGAAGAGTGCAGGAAAAACCTTTTAATTCAGGGTTCAGCATAACTGTGTTCCCTTGAGTCTCAGAGGAGACTTTGGAGGACTATAAAGAAATGCAGGCACTGTTGACATCTGTGGTCTCTTGGAGAAGGACTGGATGCATTTATGTTTCCTGAGACAGACATGAGCTTTTGGGTACAAGTGGTAGATGTTCCGGTATTGACCTTCACTGTGCATCAGAGGCTTACCTGTTAAATCTCTGGTTTCCAGCAGATGCACTTTTGGGAGGTGATGGAATCTTTGGAAAGTGGGGTCCAGTTGGTGGAAATTAGTTCATTGAGATGGGCCCCTGAAGGGGTTCTGAGACCCCTGTACATTTATGGCTGTGTTTCTCTTTGCTTTCCAGGTGCCATGAGTTGAACAGTTTCCTCTGCCACACTCTGTGCCAGAAGTTCTGCCCTGCCACAGGTCCAGATGCAAGAGGAGCAAAGGACCATAGAGTGTAACTTCTGAAATGATGAGCCAAAATAGATCTCTGCTCCACTGAAGGTGTTGATCTCAGGTACTTGTCACAGGGTTGGAATGTGATCAGGACAGCTGCTGTCCAAAATACAAGAGGCCCCAGCCCCTTCCTCTAACAATGTCACCTCCTCTCTCTGTAAGTAGCAGGGAACAGCTGACACTTCACTCACTCACCCTTTGAGCCACAAACATGTCAGTAATGTCCCTAGATTAGAACTGGGGCATGTAAGGATGCCCAAGGCTTCTTGTGTGAGAACACTTCAGACCCCATTCAGGAATTGGAGCTGATGTGGCTGGATGCAGCCCAGGTGGAAGCCCGTGCCTTTCGTAGGAACAGACATGTCACAACGGTGTGGCCTCCCAGCTAGGAGACTTCTGTCTGTGCTGACAGTGGGTACTCCAAAGGGTCTATTTTGGGTGATCCTCTCCTTTGAGTTCCCCTTCAGTGTGCGAGAGTATCTTCATCGCAGAAGAGTTATCTGAGAGGTGGTTGTGCCTGTGTCCTTTAGGGTTATAGGTGTTGCATTTTATAATCATTTTAATAATGAAAGTTTACATTCAAAAGTTGGGAGGTTCCTAGAGGTTTTAGTGTGTGTCAGGATGAGGCAATATTACTTATGTTTTTGAGTGTGTATTTCTGTTGAGATTATCAAGTCTGTGTGAGTTTTCTGAGGATTCGGGATTTTGCTCATGTGAGTTCTTGTAACAAGTAGGATTTTATGGGTGTGTTTTAGTGTGTGTGTATACTTGGTGGTGGTATCATCTTCAGGGAGTGTAGATTGTATAGGGGTGTATAGGCTCGCATTTGGGAAAGTATAGATTATAGCTGCATGTCTTTCAGTACCTGGGTGATAATGGGCCTGTGTGTTTTGGGGTATGGATGAAGTACATTTTGTAGAAGGGAAGGTGATGTGCATGTATTCAAGGAATGTAGGGATGGGGGTGCTTTTTGCATGTGTGTGTTTGGTGGGGTGGCAGTGATTTGTGCATCCTGTACCTGTTTCCAAATGTGAGAGCTAATTACTAATTGTAATATTTGTGCATCCTCATGTGTGTGTGTGCTTGAGCAAGGGTTGTGTGCACCGGTCTCTGTGGCTGGTTGCAATGTGTGTGTCCATGACAGGAAGGGGTGGCAGGAGCACATTGGTGATGACAAGCCTTTCCCATGTGCACTAACGCTTGTTCATTTGATCAGAAGCTCCAGAAGTGATTTCTGCTTTCTCCTCCTTTTCGGATGTCTGGCTATGTTAGTTGTGTTGGTGGGGACGTACTTCATGTGCTCCAGGATCCTGCGCTGGAGGATGGAAGCCAGTCAGGGGTGACGCCTCCAGAGTGATTTGGGGAGCTTTCCTCCAAGATGTGAGGTGTGGCCATTCCTCTTCAGATGGTTCAAAGGGAGTGACTCAGGAAGGAAACTGCTGGGAGATTTACAGATCCAGGAACAGCTGCTGAGAGAGTTGTTTATGTTTGTCCTCCTGTTGTTTCCTGTCTTGGAGTTTTTCCTTTGCCAAGACAAAGGCCAAGACCCTAGAGTATTAAGTCCCCACAGGACCCTCCCAACCTGGCTGTGTTGCAGGCCTGTGTGGGTGTGTATGTGTGTGTGTCTGTGTGTAAGGGTTCTTATCATAGATCTTATCAGAAGTATTATTTTCAAATGCTTTCTTACATTCGGTGGGTTGCCTTTTTACTAATGATTGTTTCCCTTTATGAATGAAGTTTTCAGTCTTGATGTAGTTCAGTTTCTCTCTTTCTTATGGTGGTTGTGCTACTGGTATTCTCTCCAAAAAGTAAAATTCATTGTCATGGACTTTGTCTCTCTTGTGTTAAGAGTTTTATAGTTGCAGGTCTTACATTTGGGTTTTGTATCCATGTTGAATTAATTTTTGTGTATGGTGTCATATAAGGTTCCAACTCATTTTTTGGTTAGTGGCTATCTATCCAGTTTTCTCAGCAGCATTTGTTGAAAAGCCTGTCCATTCGCATTGAATGGTGTTGTCAGAAGTCATTGAGCACTTATATTAGGGTGTTTTTAAAAATTTTATTTGTAGTTGTAGATGGACAGCATGCCTTTATTTGTTTATTTTTATGTGTTGCTAAGGATTGTACATGCTCGGCAAGCTCTTTTCCACTGAGCTATAGCCCCAGCCTTGAGAGTGTTTTTTCTCTGGATTTTCAACTCTGTTTGATTGATCTGTATTTCTGTGTTTCATTTTCACACTGTTTTCATGACTGCAGCTGTTAGGCAGGAAGTATTGAAATTATGATGTTTCAGATCTCCAATGTTGTTCTTGTTCAGAATTGTTTTGGTAGTTGGTAACTTTCATATTCCCCATTAAGTTTAGGATGGATTTAAAACATTTTGCAGCCAAGAATCTCTTTACATCTTGCACAACCACAAGACTGGGATCTTAATTAGAATGAGGTATAGTCCATGGTTGTATAATTATATCAAAATATAGTCTACTGTCAAATAAAACTAAAAAGAAAAATAAATAAAAAATAAAGTAAACTTGGTATTCATTAGAAAAGAAGTTAGGATTGTGCTAAATATGGCACTGAAACTGTAGATCGCTTTGGACAGTGTTGGCATGTTAACCAATTTAAGTCTTCCTGCCCATGTTATTTGATGTCTTTTACACTTTGGTGTCATTCTAAGTGTCCTTCATTGTTTTGTAGTTTTAAGCTCACAAGTCTTTGATCTCCCTGGTTACATATGGTCTCATATTTTATTTGATATGGTGGATTAAATTGTTTACTTGACTTTCTATCCATATTTTTATCTAGTATATACAAACAGCTTATATGTGGGTGGGTTGTGTTTTGGCCCCTTTAGTGCATTTATTCATTCTGGTGATTATTTTCTTGGAATCTTAATATTCTTGAGATATAAATGAAGACTTTGGACAAAGGTAATTTTATTTCTTCCTTTCCCCTTAATATGCCCTTTGACTCTACTTCTTGACATTTGATCTGGCTAGGACTTTCCATATGTTAAAAAGAACTAGTTAAAACATGTTGTCTTCTCTTTGTTTTGGGGGAAAAGATTTCAGTCGATGATCATTTAATATAGTAATTGTGTGTTTTGCAGTGTGTGGTTTTTATTTTGTTGTTTGCATTCTATTTTTTTTTCAGCATCAAGAATTGCATCCTTGGCCTCATGAATGCTAGGCACACACTCTACCAACCACAGAACTATATCCTGGTCTTTAAAACAGTTTCATTTTAAGACAGGGTCTGGTTAAGTGTCCGGTGCGTCCTACAACTTGTGCTTTTTCTACCTCGAACTATGAATAGTTGGGATTACAGGTATACATCAAAACATCCGTCTGTTTTTCTTACTTCTATTTATGGTTGTTTTGGATTTCTGATCATGAAACAGCATTCTTGCCAGATTGATGCAATGACTGGTTCGTAGTTCCAGGTTTTTGTTATGAACTGGAGGAGACGCATGCTGGACAGAGCACAAGGAGTTAGTGAAGTGAGAGTACACTGCCGTAGAAAGGAGCAGTGGGCTGACCCATGAGAATGGGAGGCCCTGAGGGAAAGAAGGACCTGGGAAGGTGGCTTTGAGAACTCAAAAGGATCAGACCCCTGATGCTAGAGTTGGTGAGGGGATATGGATATTGCTGCATAAGAGCAGAGAATGTTGATAGAAATGTGTTTTCTGTAGGTTCATTTGGGAACTTGACTAAGTTAAGATGAGAGGAAGTGGAAGATTTGTTTTCCAACTCTTTGTTTTCAGAGACATGGTAAAAACTACTTTTGGTCAGGTTTCAGAAGAGCACATCCAGGTGGAGGGGAGATTAAAGGCTTGAGCCACTGCTTGTAGTTGGAGAAGTTGTCCTAAAGCGGAAGTGAAGTAGCAAAGAGAAAAGCAAAGTTCATTTCATGTTTATGGACTGCTTATCTGATTTTGAGGAGTTATTACACCAGAAGAGTAAGCAGAGGTCTTTGAGAAGTTCACAGGTGTAGGATGAATTCTGTGAGGTTCTGAGTCTGGAGTGTCTTCAGGGGTGTTTTTACCCAGGAGAGAGTGATCCACATTGGTATGCCCAGTACCTTTATGGCCATAGGGGGAGCTAAAATGACCATGTAAGATACCTTGCATCCAGGTTGTAGCTGTTTTTATAGGTCTGTCTCCTTCCAGTCTTAACTAGAACTTTGTCTCCTGGCTTTCCTTTCTTCTGGATCTCTATGGAATTTACCAGGCATGTCCAGCTGGCATTTCTTCATTCTTGGAGTGTGACCTGAACTCATCCCAAATCAATCAGGTACTGCAGAATCTGGTTCACTTCTGGGTCTTGGACTATATTTTCTGAAAAGATATGCCATGTAACATCTCATATGGAAGTAGCATCAGATTAACTTTCAGACTATTTACAACTCTCATAAGGACAATGGGTTATAGATTCATTTGGTTTTGGATATTGCCTGTCATAGCTTAGCTGAAGTCCTCTTAGGGAATGGTTGGCCCTTTTTACTTGACTGGAAGAAGATGTAGATAATACTGTATCCCCAGTGCTTTTGCTACTTGCTGGGTAATTTGTGCCATAAAAGCTGGACCACTGTCACTTTGTGGGGATCTTGGTAAGCCAAACTAGGGATGATTTCCTTTAGGAATACTTTGCCACCTCCTATGCTTTTTCTCCATATAAGGAAAGCTCTGTAACCACCCTGTAAAGGTATGTATGAGGATTAGAGCTTGTATCCTGGGTACTAGGACGTATGGGTTAAAATCTTGTTTCCAGTGCCCCCTGAATATAATCTGCAGTATTGATCTCTTTCTAAGATTGGTGGTAGTAGCTTTGTGGAGCTTTGGAGGTGTCAAGATAGTGGTTTCAGGAGAGCTGGTGGGTGGTGTTTGATATTCCAAAGTCCATAAACACCCGACTGACCATTCCTGTTGTAGCATCTGTCTTCACCTGGAAGGAATCATATACTTCCTCTGTGCCTTTTGTTGTAGTGCCTGTAGCAAAATCAATTTGTTGTCTTCACATAACCAAGGACCAGACAGTCTCCTTGTTTCTTCACCCACGTAGGTTCCTAGTAGAACATTATTTGTATTTTTTGGAGGGTGGGGGAATGGCGGATTGAACTCAGGGTCACTCGGCCACTGAGCCTCATCCCAGCCTTATTTTATATTTTATTTAGAGACACAGTCTCTCTGAGTTGCTTTTTCTGAGGAGGGCTTTGAACTCACAATCCTCCTGCCTTAGCCTCCTGAGATACTTGGAGTGTACCACCACTCCTGGCTACATTATTTGTATTCTTGATTGCCATTTTGAGTGGAGTGAGAAAGAAATCTTATTTTCCTGTTTGGTAGGCAAGTTGAACTTTTTTTTTCATACATTTCTTGTCTTTTTGTATGTCTTCTATTCAAAAGCATCTCTTTTGATCCTTGGTCCATTTATTGATTTCTAAAATGTTTGGAGTGTTAAGTTTTTTGGTTATTGATATATTCTGAATATTAATCTCCTGTTGGTACTTAATTTTATAAAAGGAGCAGCTGGCAAAATTCTTCACCCATTCTTTACCCCTCTTCATGTTCTTGTTTCATTTGCTATGTGTACAAGCTTTTTAATTGATGCTGTCAGACTTAGTGTTTCTTGGTTTCATCTCCTGATCTCAGGCTACTTGTTGTGGATGTTGGTGCCAGCACCAATGTTGGAACGTTGAGACTATGTTTTCTTCTAGCAGTTGCAAAATTTCTGGTGGAATTACTAATTATTTACTTCTCTTTGAGTTGACTTTTGTGCAGTGTGGAAGATGGGGATCTAATTTTATTCTTCTACATATAGTTTTCCAGTTTCCCCAGTTCTTTTTGTGGAAATAATTACCAATATTTTTTTCCAACATGTGTTTTTGGCACTTTTCTTGAGTATCAGATGACTGTATATGTGGGGAGTTTTCTGTGTCTTCTGTACCAGTGGACTTCATGTCTTTTGATGACTATACCATGACTTTTTAAATTATCACTGTCCAGGATCATTTGGGATGAGGTATTGTGACGCCTCCTGCATCATGTTTCTCATTCCTTATTATTTTGACTATTCTGGGTCTCTTGTTATTGCACGTGGATTTTAGGATTCTTTTTTCTTGTTCTCTGAAGAATGCTATTGTTCATTGAATGGGGATTATACTGAATCTACATAACACATTTGGTAGTATGGTGACGTTGACAATATCAGTTCTTAGCGAAGAATATGGGAGATCTTTCCATCTTCAAAGGTCTTCTTCAGTTTGCTTCTTCAGTGTTCTATAGTTTTCATTGTGGAGGTCTTCCTTGGTATTTTTTCCCTTAGATATTTCATCTTTCCCTAGGTATTTCAATTTTAGTGGTTCCATTACTGATTTTGTTTTTCCTGGGTTCCTTTTTGGTGTATAGGAGATGTATTGATTTTCACAGGTTGATTTTGTAACCTGGTGCTTTGATGAATTTGTTCATTAGAATTAGCAGTCTTGGGGGTGATCCCAAGGCGGACTAGAGGGTGACTGCATCTCCTGTCACTCCAGAACCCAGGATTCAAGAAGGGGAGGCATTTAGAGAATCGGACTAAAATAGAGCCACGGGTTGAGTCTCCCCCACCGGGTGAAGCTCGGCCTGGTTGGCAGGCCCAGATAGGGGTGGCTTATCAGGGCAGGGCAGGGCAGCTAGAGTCTTCCCCAGGTAGCCCTGCTCCCTCCGGTGGTAGGCTCCTCCCACACAGCCAGCTTCTCGGAGCCGGCCCCCTAGGAAGAGCCTTTATGCACAGAACCAGCTCCAAGTCCCGGAGCCAGCAGCGAGCTCCGGCCCGCAGGCAACTTCAGGGACCAGGACAGGGCAGTCAGTGACTTTCTCAAGCAGACCTGCCGCCTCCAGCGGCAGGCTCCTTTCACGGCCAGCTTCTCGGAGCAGACCGCCCAGTGAGAGCCTTTCCACACAGAGCCAGTTCCAAGCCCTGGAACCAGTAGCGGGCTAGGGGCAGCTTTCTTTGGAAGCACTGCATTATCAAGTTCCTCCAAGACTTCAGGCTACTGAAGGCTGGGAGGTGATACGCTGGAAATCTACAGGGACACTATAAGCCAATAGAGGAAATCTGCAATATCTCAGAGTCCCACTGACATCTGACCAATATGAGAAAACAAGGGAATGAAATGTCCCAAACAAACCTAGATACTATATCAATAAAACCCAATGACAGCACAGCAGAAGAAATGTCAGAAAGGGAGTTCAGAATGTACGTAATTAAAACAATCAGGGAAGCAAATGAGGAGATGAAAGGGCAAATGCAGGCATTGAAGGAGGAGATGAAAGAGCAAATGCAGGCATTAAATGATCGCACCAATCAACAGTGAAAAGAGCAAATACAGGAAGCAAAAGATCATTTCAATAAAGAGTTAAGATACTGAAAAAACAAACAAACAGAAATCCTTGAAATGAAGGAAACAATAAACCAAGTTTAAAACTCCATAGAAAGCATAACCAATAGGATAGAACACCTGGAAGATAGAACCTCAGACATTGAAGACAAAATATTTAATCTTGAAAACAAAGTTGACCAAACAGAGAAGATGGTAAGAAATCATGAACAGAATCTACGAGAATTATGGGATATCATGAAAAGGCCAAATTTAAAAATTACTGGGATTGAGGAAGACTTAGAGAAACAAACCAAAGGAATGAACAATCTATTCAATGAAATAATATCAGAAAATTTCCCAAATCTGAAGAATGAAATGGAAAATGAAGTACAAGAGACTTATAGGACTCCAAATATACAAAATTACAACAGACCCACACCAAGGCACATTATTATGAAAATACATAACATACAAAATAAAAACAGAATTTTAAAGGCTGCGAGATAAAGGAATCAAATTACATTTAGAGGGAAACCAATAAGAATATCAGAAGTTTTTTCAATCCAGACCCTAACAGCTAGAAGGGCCTGGAACACATTTACCAAGTCCTGAAAGAAAACGGATGCCAACCAAGAATCTTATACCCAGCAAAACTTACTTTCAGATTTGACGACGAAATAAGATCCTTCCATGATATACAAAACCTAAAGGAATTTACAAAAAGAAAGCTGGGATTAAAGAATATTCTCAGCAAAATATTCCATGAGGAAGAGATGAAAAACAACGATGCAAATCAGCAACAGGAGGAACTAGCCTAAGGGAATAGCTAAATAAAGGAGAAAACAAATGATGTCAAAAAACAAAAATGAGTCAAATGACTGGGAATAGAAATCATATTACAAGTGAATTCAGTAAAGTAGGAGGTTACAAGATCAATGCTCATAAATCCAATGCATTTTTATACATAAGTGATGAATCTTCAGAAAGAGAAGTTCGGAAAACTACCCCATTCACAATAGCATCGAAAAAAATAAAATACTTGGGAATCAATCTCACAAAAGAGGTGAAAGACCTCTACAATGAGAACTACAGAACACTAAAGAAAGAAATTAAAGAAAACCTTAGAAGATGGAAGGATCTCCCATGTTCTTGGATAAGCAGAATTAATATTGTCAAAATGGCCATACCACCTAAATTGCTATCCAGATTCAATGCAATTCCAATTAAAATCCCAATTATGTACCTTGCAGAAATAGAGCAAGCAATTATGAAATTCATCTGGAAGAAAAAAAACCCAGAATATGTATTCAGGGAATGCAGGGATGGGGCCAGTTTATTCATGTGTGTGTTTGGTGGGTTGGCAGCAATTGTGGGTGTTTGTATGTGTTTACAGATGTGAGGGGTTTTGATGGTATATGCATTGGAAGGTTCATAAGGTATGTGCATCCTCAACAAGGGGTATGTGCACATGTCTCTGTGGCTGGATGGTGTGTGTGTGTGTGTGTGTGTGTGTGTGTGTGTGTGTGTGTGCGTGTGTCTGTCTGAGGCTGGAGGGAAGGCTAGAGCACATTGATTATGGCAAGCCCTTCCCATGTCCTCTGGCCCTTGTTTCTGTTGCTCTAGTTTGTTGTTCACACTCAGCTCATGCCCTCTGGAGGCCAGTGCCTGGCAGAAGTGAGATTATGCTTTCTGATTCTTATCCAGGTGGTGTGGCTACCTTAGTTGTGCTGGTGGGTGAATGTGCCTCTTGTGCTTGAGTGGTGCTGGCCCCCAGGATCCTGGGCTGGTGGATGGAAGCAGATTAGGAGTGGTGGGGGGAGATTTTCCTCCAAGATGTGAGGTATGGCCATTCATCTCTAGAGTGGTTCAGAGGGACTGACTCAGGGAAGGAAAGTGCTGGGACATTCCCAGATCCAGGAACAATTGCTGAGAGAGATGTTTGTCCTCTTGTTGCTTCCTCCCTTCGGTTTTTACCTCTGCCAAGACAAAGGCCAAGACTCCAAGTGTAAGTCTGCACAGAACCTTTCCAGCCTGGTTGTGGTGGTACCATGTGTGCACCTGCCTGAGCTCACAGTGTTTCTGCTCTGGAATCACCACTAGCTCTACAATTACCATATGATTGTGTACTCATTCACATTAGCAGAGCAGTTAAAAACTGAAAATACCATGATACAGGCTTTTGAGAAATTCTTGAAGAGCTACTGTAATGGTTAATTTGAATTGTCAACTTGACTGGATTAAGATGAGCTCATGACTAAGAGGCCTCTGGGCGTGTCCGTGAGGGTGTGTCTAGGAATGACTGGAAGGTGGGGTAGTGAATGAAGTGGAGCCCCTCCCTAAGCATGGGTGGCACCACCCAATAGGATGGAATAAAAGCTGGAGGAAAGAGGAAGCATTTGCAGAGGCAAGCTCAGCTCTTCTTGAACATGTTCTTGATTGCTGCTTCAATCCTCTGAGGATATCAGACTCTTGCTTCTTCACTCTTCCAAAGCAGCCTCTGCCAATGATTTTTTAAAATAATTTATTTATTTTGATTCATTGTAAACAAATGGGATACAACTTGTTTCTCTGGTTGTACATGAAGTAGAGTCATACCATTTGTGTAATCATATGTGTAATGACGCACGTCTCATTTTGTTATTTTTCTTCCCCCTCCCCCTCCCACCCCTCTTTTACCTCTACACAATCCATCCTTCCTCCATTCTTGCCTCCCTCCCACCCTCATTTTTCATCATCATCTGCTTATCAGAGAGATCATTCATCCTTTGTTTTTTGGGATTGTCTTATCTTACTTAGCACTATATTCTCCAACTCCATCCCTTTGCCTGCAAATGCCATAATTTTATTTTTCTTTATGGCTGAGTAGTATTCCATTGTGTATATATACCACAACTTCTTTATCCACTCATCTATTGAAGGCCATCTAGGTTGGTTCTACAATCTAGCTATTTTCAGTTGAGCAGCTCTGAACATTGATGTGGCTGCATCACTGTAGTATGCTGATTTTAAGTTCTTTGGGTATAGGCCAAGGAGTGGGATAGCTGGTTCAAATGGTGGTTTCATTACACATTTTCTAAGGAATCTCCACACTGCTTTCCAGAGTGGCTGCACTAGTTTGCAACCCCACCAGAAATGTATGAGTGTACCTTTTTCCCCACATCCTCGCCAACACTTGTTGCTTGTATTCTGGTAATAGTCATTCTAATTGGGGTGAGATGGAATCTTAGGGTAGTTATGATTTTCATTTCTCTTATTTCTAGAGATGTTGAATATTTTTTCATATATCTGTTGATTGCTTGTAGATCTTCTTCTGTGAAGTGTCTGCTCATTTCCTTAGCCCATTTGTTGATTGGGTTATTTGTATTCTTGGTGTAAAGTTTTTTGAGTTCTTTATATATTCTGGAGATTAGTGCTCTATCTGAAGTATGTGTGGCAAAGATATTCTCCCACTCTGTAGTCTCTCTCTTCACATTAGTGATAGTTTCCTTTGCTGAGAAAAAGATTTTTAGTTTGAATCTATCCCAATTATTGATTCCTGCTTTTATTTCTTGTGCTTTGGGAGTCATGTTAAGGAGGTCTGATCCTAAGCCGACACGATAAAGATTTGAACCTACTTTTTCTTCTATAAGGTGCAGGGTCTCTGGTCTGATTTCAAAGTCCTTGATCCATTTTGAGTTGTTTTGTACAGGATAAGAGATAGGGGTTTAGTTTCATTCTGCTGCATATGGATTTCCAGTTTTCCCAGGAACATTTGTTGAAGAGGTTATCTTTCTCCACTGTTTGTGGCACCTTTGTCTAGTGTGAGAAAACTGTTTTTATTTGGGTTTGGAAAGGTTCCCTCCTCTTGTATTTCATGGAATACTTTGAGTCATATTGGAATGAGCTCTTTTAAGGTCTTGTAGAACTCAGCTGAGAATCCATCTTGTCCTGGACCTTTCTTTGTTGGTAGGCTTTTGATGACCTCTTCTATTTCATTGCTCGGTAGTGATCTATTTAAATTGTGTATGTCCTCCTGGTTCAGTTTAGGTAATTCATATGTCTAGAAACCTGTTGATGTCTTTGAGATTTTCTATTTTGTTGGTGTATAGATTTTCAAAATAGCTTCTAATTACATTTTACATTCTAATTACATTCAATAGTGTCTGTTGTGATATTTCCTTTTTCATCCCAAATTTTAGTAATTTGAGTTTTCTCTCTCCTTCTCTTTGTGAGTGTGGCTAAGGGTTATCAATTTTATTTTTTCAAAGAACCAATTTTTTATTTGGCTTATTTTTTTATTGTTTCTTTTGTTTCAATTGCATTGATTTCAGGTCTGATTTTAACTATTTCCTGTCTTCTACTACTTTTGGTGTTGCTCTGTTCTTCACTTTCTAGGACTTTGAGCAGTAGTGTTAGCTCGTTTATTTGTTGACTTTTTCTTCTTTTATTGAATGTGCTCCATGAAATGAATTTTCCTCTTAGTACTGCTTTCATAGTGTCCCAGAGATTTTGATATGATGTTTCTTTGTTCTCGTTTACCTCTAAGAATTTTAAAATTTCCCTCTGATGTCTTCTGTTTTCCATGCATCATTCAGTAGCATATTATTTAACCTCTAGGTGTTGGAGTAGTTTTTGTTTTTTATTTTGTCATTTATTTCCATTTTCATTCCATTATGATCTGATAGAATACAAGGTAGTATCTCTGTCTTTTTGTATTTGCTAACAGTAGCTTTGTGGCATAAAATATGGTCTATTTTAGAGAAGGATCCATGTGCTGAGAAGAAGGTGTATTCACTCACTGATGTATGGAATATTCTATATATGTCTGTTAAGTGTAAATTATTGATTGTGTCATTGAGATCTATGGTTTCTTTGTTTGAAAGATCTGTCCAGTGGTGAGAGAGGCGTGTTAAAGTCACCTAGTATTATTGTGTTGTGGTCTATTTGATTCCTGGAATTGAGAAGGATTTGTTTGATGTACATGGATTATCCATTGTTTGGGGCACATTTATGATTGTTATGTCTTGCTGATTTATGCTTTCCTTGCACAATATGAAATGTCCTTTTTTATCCCTTCTGACTAACTTTGGCTAGAAGTCCACTTTATCTGATATGAGGATGGATACCCCGCTTTTTTTCTGAGTTCATGTGCATGGTATGTTTTCCCCCATCTTTTCACCTTTAGTCTGTGGGTATCTCTTTCTATGAGATGAGTCTCTTGCAGGCAGCATATTGTTGGGTCTTTATTTTTAATCCAATCTGCCAGTTGTGTCTTTTGATTGATGAGTTCAGGCCATTAACATTCAGGTTTATTATTGAGATATGATTTGTATTCCCAGTCATTTTGGCTTGTTTTTGGTTTTTAACATGACTTGGTTTCTCCTTTATTTGGCTATTCCTTTAGGGTAGTTCCTCCCTTTGCTGATGTACATCATTTCATCTCTTCCTCATGGAATATTTTGCTGAGAATGTTCTGTAGTGCCGGCTTTCTATTTGTAAATTCTTTTAGCTTTTGTTTATCATGGAAGAATTTTATTTTGTTGTCAAATCAGAAGGTAAGTTTTGCTGGGTATTAGATTCTTGGTTGGCATCCATTTTCTTTCAGAGCTTGAAAAATGCTGTTCCAGGCCCTTCTAGCATTTAGGGTCTGGGTTGAGAAATCTTCTGATATCCACACTGGTTTCCCACTGTTGAATTTGATTTTTTTCTCTACCATATTTTAAAATTCTGTCTTTATTTTGTATATTAAGTATTTTCAATATAATGTGCCTTGTTGTGGTCTGTTGTAATTTTGTACATTTGATATCCTGTTTGCCTCTTGTGCTTGATATTACACTTCATTCTTCAGATTTGGGAAATTTTCTGATATTATTTCATTGAATAGATTTTTTCATTCCTTTGGTTTGTTTCTCTGTGCCTTCCTCAATCCCAACATTTCTTAAATTTGATCTTTTCATATTCTTGTAGATTCTGTTCATGATTTCTTACCATCTTCTCTTTTTGGTCAACTTTGTTTTCAAGATTAAATATTTTGTCTTCAATGTCTGAGGTTCTATCTTCTAGGTGTTCTATCCTATTGGTTATACTTTCTATGGAGTTTTTAATTTGATTTATTGTTTCCTTCATTTGAAGAATTTCTGATTGTTTTTTCCCCATATCTCTGTCTCTTTTTTAAAATGATTCTTTGCTTCCTGCATTTGCTCTTTTAAATCTTGATTGGTGCGATCATTCAATGCCTGCATTTGCTCTCTTATCTCATCATTTGCTTCTCTGATCATTTTAATTATGTACATTCTGAACTCCCTTTCAGGCGTTTCTTCTGCCATTCTGTCATTGGATTTTATTGCTGTAGCATCTAGGTGTGTTTGGGACACTTTCTTCCCTTGTTTTCTCATATTGCTCAGGTATCTTTCCCTCTAGGAGTGAAAATCTGAGGTATTGCAGTTTCCCCCCTATTGATTTACAGTGTACCTGCAGGTTTCCAATAACTCACCTCCTAGTCTTCAGGAGCCTGAAGTCTTGGAGGAACTTGATTGTGCAGTGATCCACAAGGGATGCTGCCCCTGTAGGGATGGTGGCCTCCAGGTGGGGTATATTCCCTGCTAGTGGGCAGAGGCACTTGCACGTGTTGACAGATGGTCAACCACAAGGACACTAGACTGTGGGCTGGGGCCTGGCTAGTCTGGGCCTGGGTTTCGGGACCTACTTCCCAGGCATGGTAGTCTCGCCCCGCAGATCTGTGCTGTTCCTGGCTCTCTGGTTCTACCTCCCCAGTGGGGAAGCCTTGCCTGGCGGCCCTGTACTGTTCCCAACTCTCCCCAGTGATTCTTGAGGTAGTTTCCAGAAGCCTTCATCTCAGACTATGATAGTGCTGTTGATCCTTGTCATTGTAGGGCTTCTGCATCTTGGACTGTGCAGCTGCTGGTCCTTCAGGCTCTCCAAGTGCTCATGGCCATTTTGGAAAGTCCACCTTCTGTTCGTGTACCCAATCTAATAAATCCCCTTGTGTAATCGTACTTCCTATTGATTCTATGCCTCTAGAGAACCCTAATAGAGCTACCCTTATTATTATTCTTTAATACTTCGTATTACTTACTGTTAGTAATTCTCCTTTCATTCCAGCCATCTAGCCCACTCTCTACTTGTCCATTTCTACTTGACCACACACATTTCTCCCATGTCTTCATCCAGTCACCTGCCCACCCAATGCCTACTCATTCATCCACTCCTCCACCCATGCACCATCTTCCCCACTTATTGTTCTCATCAGTCTCTCCATCCATTCTTCATCCTCTTCATCCACTAACTTATGCAACTACCCGCCCACTATCTTCCCACCCATTCATTCACCCACTCATACACTTATCCATTCAACCATTCACCCACCCATATTCCTGTTCAATTAATTACCCACTCTCCTCCCTCCTATCCTCATATCCGTCCACTCACCCAAACACTAGTCTATTCAGCTGCTCTGTGCTAGGCATATTTTATACACCATTGATATAGTGTGACATTTTGAGTTGGGAGAAACAGAACAAGTAAAGTAAATGAAAGAAATATAACAGGGAGTTTATTGTAGATGTTTCCTATTTCCATTCACATGATTGAGTGAAACTAGAAGGAATTGAACTGAGTTGTAAATATCAAAAAGAAAGGAGTCATGCAAAGAGCAGAGGGGAAAGCAAGCTAGGTAGGGAAAATAGCAAAGTAAATGGTCCAGGGATGGAGATGGCCTTGTTCGAGGATGAGCAAAGTTTTCGATGCTGCCAGGTATCAGGTATGTGAGGGATGAAGTAGGAGATGTGGCAGAGAGGGGACACAGGACCAGTATTGTGCAAAATCTCATAGGCTAGGTGGTGAGTTTACATTTTATACTAAGCACTCATGAGAAGGCACGAGAAGGTGCTGAGCAGGAAAGTGACATGGCTTTTTTTAAACTAACACTGTGACAGCATATGGGCACTTAAGTACACAAGGATGGAAAACAAAGGACCAATTTGGAGGCCATAGGCAGGAAACGTTGCTTTAGTGTACCAGGGTGGTAGAGGGTGATGGGGTTCAGAAGAGGTGAACCAATTGGGACATTAAAACAAGACGTGGCTCCTGCCTTCAAGGAGTAATGAACATATGTGTTTGCATGCACATGTGTGTGCTGGGGCTGCCTACCACGTTACTGGGGAGTGTTCCTAACACTGAGGGGCAGGCACCAGGGTTGACAGCAGAGCCCACTCAACAAAAGACATGTTCTGTCCAAAATCCCTATAGCAGTGTTTCTGTATTGAAAACCAAATACTGACCCCATGAATAATTACACAAGTCTGTATTGTTCTTTTTTCCCTTGAGAATACACCAGAATCATTTCCCCAAACCATAAATAATCCTATATTAAATCCTCTTGTGCATAAGTCTTTGCCTCTAATTATATTCTTTCAATGTGAAAAAGTAATACACAATAAAAAGCTTTCTCCATTATTCAGTTCACCTAACAAGAAGAGGAAGTGGATAAGATAAGAACTACATAAGGTCAGAGACATTAAGCACTTCTAAGTTGTGATCATTCTACCTTCATTTCTTCATTGAAGTTGATTTTCATTCTTTTTTTTTATTGGTTGAAAGTGTTTTATTTTTTATTTTTCCCTCTTTTTTTTCTTTAATTGTAAACAAATGGGATACATGTTGTTTCTCTGTCTGTACATGGCGTAAAGGCATACCATTTGTGTAATCATAAATTTACATATGGTAATGTTGTTTGATTCATTCTGCCATTTTTTCCCTTCCCCCCCTCCCCTCCAACCCTTCCCCTCCATCTATACAGTCCTTCCTTCCTCCATTCCTGCCCCCCTCCCTAAACCCAACTCCAACCCCAACACTAACCCTTCCCACCCCCCATTATGTGTCATCATCCACTTATTAGCGATATCATTCTTCCTTTGGTTTTTTGAGATTGGCTTATCTCACTTAGCATGACATTCTCCAGTTTCATCCATTTGCCTGCAAATGCCATAATTTTATCATTCTTTATGGCTGAGTAATATTCCATTGTATATATATACCACATTTTCTTATCCATTCATCAATTGAAGGACATCTAGCTTGGTTCCACAATCTGGCTATTGTGAACTGAGCAGCTATGAACATTGATGTGGCTGTATCTCTGTAATATGCTGATTTTAAGTCCTTTGGGTATATGCCAAGGAGTGGGATAGCTGGGTCAAATGGTGTTTCCATTCCAAGTTTTCTAAGGAATCTCCACACTGCTTTCCAGAGTGGCTGCACTAATTTGCAGCCCCACCAGCAATGTATGAGTGTACCTTTCTCCCCACATCCTCGCCAACACCTGTTGTTGCTTGTATTCTTGATAATCGTCATTCTAATTGAGGTGAGATGGAATCTTAGGGTGGTTTTGATTTGCATTTCTCTTATTACTAGAGATGTTGAACATTTTTCCATATGTTTGTTGATTGCTTGTAAATCTTCTTCTGTGAAGTGTCTATTCATTTCTTTAGCCCATTTGTCAATTGGATTATTTACATTCTTGGTGTAGAGTTTTTTGAGTTCTTTATAGATTCTGGAGATTAGTGCTCTATCTGAAGTATGATTGGCAAAGATTTTCTCCCACTCTGTAGGCTCTTTCTTCGCATTGCTGATAGTTTCCTTTGCTGAGAGAAAGCTTTTTAGTTTGAATCTATCCAGTTATTGATTCTTGCTTTTATTTCTTGTGCTATGGGAGTCCTGTTGAGGAAGTCTGGTCCTAAGCCGACATGTTGAAGCTCTGGACCTACTTTTTCTTCTATAAGATGCAAGGTCTCTGGTCTGATTCCGAGATCCTTAATCCACTTTGAGTTTAGTTTTGTGCATGGTGAGAGATATGGGTTTAGTTTCATTCTGTTGCATATGGATTTCCAATTCTCCCAGCACCATTTGTTGAAGAGGCTATCTTTTCTCCATTGCATATTTTTGGCCCCTTTGTCTAGTATGAGAAAATTGTATTTATTTGGGTTTGTGTCCGTGTCCTCTCTTCTGTACCATTGATCCACCTTTCTATTTTGGTACCAATACCATGCCGTTTTTGTTACTATTGCTTTGTAGTAGAGTTGAAGATCTGGTATTGTGATACCCACTGCTTCACTCTTTCTGCCAAGGATTGCTTTAGCTATTCTGGGTTTTTTATTCTTCCAGATGAATTTCATAATTGCTTGCTCTATTTCTGTAAGGTACATCATTGGGATTTTAATTGGAATTGCATTGAATCTGTATAGCACTTTTGGTAGTATGGCCATTTTGACAATATTAATTCTTCCTATCCAAGAACATGGGAGATCTTTCCATCTTCTAAGGTTTTCTTTAATTTCTTTCTTTAGTTTTCTGTAGTTCTCATTGTAGAGGTCTTTCTCCTCTTTTGTGAGATTGATTCCCCAATACTTTATTTTTTTCGAAGCTATTGTGAATGGGGTAGTTTTCCTAATTTCTCTTTCTGAAGATTCATCGTTTATGTATAAAAATGCCTTCGATTTATGTGCATTGATCTTATATCCCGCTACTTTACTGAATTCACTTATGAGATCTAAAAGTTTTCTGGTGGAATTTCCTGGTTCCTCTAAGTATACAATCATATCATCAGCAAATAGGGATAGTTTGAGTTCTTCTTTTCCTCTTCGTATCCCTTTAATTTCTTTGGTCTGTCTAATTGCTCTGGCTAGAGTTTCAAGGACGATATTGAATAGGAGTGGTGAAAGAGGGCATCCCTGCCTTGTTCCAGTTTTTAGAGGGAATGCTTTCAGTTTTTCACCATTTAGAATGATATTAGCCATGGGTTTAGCGTAGATGGCCTTTACAATGTTAAGGAATGTTCCCACTATCCCTATTTTTTCTAGTGTTTTGAGCATGAAGGGGTGCTGTATTTTATCAAATGCTTTTTCTGCATCTATCGAAATAATCATGTGATTCTTGACTCTAAGTCTATTGATATGGTGAATGACATTTATTGATTTCCTGATGTTGAACCAACCTTGCATCCCTGGGATGAAATCCACTTGATCATGGTGCACTATCTTTTTAATATGTTTTTGTATGCGATTTGCTAAAATTTTGTTGAGAATTTTTGCATCGATGTTCACTAAGGATATTGGTCTGAGATTTTCTTTCCTTGATGTGTCTCTGTCTGGTTTAGGAATCAGGGTAATATTGGCTTCATAGAATGAGTTTGGGAGAGTTCCCTCCTCTTCTATTTTCTGGAATACTTTGAGAAGTATTGGAATGAGCTCTTCTTTAAAAGTTTTGTAGAACTCGGCTGAGAACCCATCTGGTCCTGGACTTTTCTTTGTTGGTAGGCTTTTGATGACTTCTTCTATTTCATTACTTGAAATTGGTCTATTTAAATTGTGTATGTCCTCCTCGTTCAGTTTAGGCAATTCATATGTCTCTAGAAACCTGTTGATGTCTTCAAAATTTTCTATTTTGTTGGAGTATAGATTTTCAAAATAGCTTCTAATTATGTTTTGTATTTCAGTCATGTCTGTTGTGATATTTCCTTGTTCATTCTGAATTTTAGTGATTTGGGTTTTCTCTCATCTTCTCTTTGTTAGTGTGGCTAAAGGTTTATCAATTTTGTTTATTTTTTCGAAGAACCAACTATTTATTTTGTCAATTTTTTGTATTGTTTCTTTTGTTTCAATTTCGTTGATTTCAGCTCTCAGTTTAACTATTTCCTGTCTTCTACTACTTTTGGTGTTGGTCTGTTCTTCTTTTTCTAGGGCTTTGAGCTGTAGTGTTAGGTCATTTATTTTTTGAGTTTTACTTCTTTTATTAAATGCGCTCCATGAAATAAATCTTCCTCTAAGTACCGCTTTCATAGTGTCCCAGAGATTTTGATATGATGTTTCTTTGTTCTCGTTTACCTCTAAGAATTTTTTCATTTCCTTCCTAATATCTTCTGTTATCCATTTATCATATAGTAGCATATTGTTTAATCTCCAGGTGTTGGAGTAGTTTCTGTTTTTTAGTCTTTCATTAATTTGTAACTTCAATCCATTATGATCTGATAGAATACAAGGTAGTGTCTCTATCTTCTTCTATTTGCTGACATTAGCTTTGTGGCATAATATATGGTCTATTTTAGAGAAGGATCCATGTGCTGCTGAGAAGAAAGTGTATTCGCTCTTGGTTGGATGGTATATTCTATAAATGTCTGTTAAGTCTAAATTATTGATTGTGTTATTGAGATCTATGGTTTCTTTGTTCAATTTTTGTTTGGAAGATCTGTCCAGTGGTGAAAGAGGCGTGTTAAAATCACCTAGTATTATTGTGTTATGGTCTATTTGGTTTCTAAAATTGAGAAGGATTTGTTTGACATACATGGATGAGCCACTGTTTGGGGCATAGATGTTTATGATTGTTATATCTTGCTGATTTATGCTTCCCTTAAGCAGTATGAAATGTCCTTCTTTATCCCTTCTGACTAACATTGGCTTGAAGTCCACATTATCTGAAATGAGGATGGATACTCCAGCTTTTTTGCTGAGTCCATGTGCATGGTATGTTTTTCCCCATCCTTTCACCTTTAGTCTATGGGTATCTCTTTCTATGAGGTGAGTCTCTTGCAGGCAACATATTGTTGGATCTTTCTTTTTAATCCAATCTGCCAGTCTATGTCTTTTGATTGATGAATTCAGGCCATTAACATTCAGGGTTATTATTGAGATATGATTTGTATTCCCAGTCATTTGGTTCATATTTAAAATTTTTGACACATCTTGGTTCCTCCTTTATTTGACAGTTCCTTTAGGATAATTCCTCCCTTTGCTGATTTGCTTCTTTGTTTTTTGTCTCTTCCTCATGAAATATTTTGCTGAGAATGTTCTGTAATGCTGGCTTTCTTTTTGTAAATTCTTTTAGTTTTTGTTTATCATGGAATGATCTTATTTCATCGTCAAATTTGAAGGTAAGTTTTGCTGGGCATAATATTCTTGGTTGTCATCCATTTTCTTTCAGAGCTTGAAAAATGTTGTTCCAGGCCATTCTAGCTTTTAGGGTCTGGATTGAAAAATCTGCTGATATCCATATTGGATTCCCCCTGAATGTAATTTGGTTCTTTTCTCTCACAGCCTTTAAAATTCTGTCTTTATTTTGTATGTTAGGTATTTTCATTATAATGTGCCTTGGTGTGGGTCTGTTGTAATTTTGTGTATTTGGAGTCCTATAAGCCTCTTGGACTTGATTTTCCATTTCATTCTTCAGATTTGGGAAATTTTCTGATATTATTTCTTCAAATAGATTGTTCATTCCTTTGGTTTGTTTCTCTAAGCCTTCCTCAATCCCAATAATTCTCAAATTTGGCCTTTTCATGATATCCCATAGTTCTTGGAGATTCTGTTCATGATTTCTTACCATCTTCTCTGTTTGTTCAACTTTGTTTTCGAGGTTAAATATTTTGTCTTCAATATCTGAAGTTCTGTCTTCCAGGTGTTCTATCCTATTGGTTATGCTTTCTATGGAGTTCTTAATTTGGTTTATTGTTTCCTTCATTTCAAGGATTTCTGTTTGGTTTTTTTTTCAATATCTCTAACTCTTTATTGAAATGATCTTTTGCTTCCTGAATTTGCTCTGTTAACTGTCGATTGGTGCGATCGTTCAATGCCTGCATTTGCTCTTTCATCTCATCATTCAATGCCTGCATTTGCTCTTTTATCTCATTGTTTGCTTCCCTAATCATTTTAATTATGTACATTCTGAACTCCCTTTCTGTCATTTCTTCTGCCATGCTGTCGTTGGATTTTATTGATGTAACATCTAGATTTGTTTGGGGCATTTTCTTCCCTTGTTTTCTCATATTGTTCAGGAATCAGTGGGTCATTAAGATATTGCAGATTTCCTCTAACGACTTATAATGTCCCTGAAGATTGCTAGTATATCCCCTCTTATCCTTCAGTAGCCTGAAGTCTTGGAGGAGGTTGATAATGCAGAGCTCCACGAAGAAGCTGCCTCCCTAGGGGTGGTGACCCTCAGGTGGCGTATATTCCCTGCTAGTGGGCAGAGGTGCCTCCACTTGTTGACCAGTGGTCATCCAATGGGGAAGTAGACTGCGGGCTGAAGCAAGGCTTGTTTGTGCCTGTGTCTCTGGTTTTACTGTCCTTGTGGGAAAACCTCCCCCGGCCGGGAAGACTCACCCGTGGGGACGTCTCGCTGGTCAGGTGCCCTCCTAGAGGTTCCCCTCAATCTACAACTACCACCTGGGCTGGGCTGTCTTCCTCTGCAATGTTCCCAGGGGCCGGGACCTACGTCCTGGGCCTGGGAGCCTCACCCTTCGCAGGCGAGTCTCCTTAGGCTGCCTCTCCCAGAGAATCTGCCCGCAGCCCTGGAAACTTCGCTCCGCCCCTAGGCGCGTCTCTGTGCGGCTCCTCCAGCAAGAAGCCACCTAGCTCCTGGGACCCTGCTCTGCACCAATAGCCTGGCTATGCAGCCCCTCCCCTGAGCCACCACCTGGAGCCCCGTACAATAGCTCGGAGACACAGAGACCCGCCACACACCTCCTCCTCCGGACAGCTGCCCGGTCTCCGACGCAGTCACCAGGAGTCCAAACAACCCACTTCGGGTCTCCTCCTCCCGCCAACCACCCGCAGCCCCAGGCAGTCACTCCAAGTCCAAGTGACCCGCCCCGTTCCTCCTCCTCCTCCTCAGGGTAGCCCCTCGGGTGTTCAGGAGTGGTGGCTCCGAGACCAAGTGACTCACCACGCTCCTCCTCCAGGCAGGCCACCGGTGTTCAGGAGCGGTCGCCTCTAGTCCAATCAACTCACCACTCGCCTCCTCCTCTGGCAACCACCTGCAGCCCTGATGCAGTCACTCCCAGACCAAGTGACCCGCTGGGCTTCTCCTCCTCCAGGCAACCCCCCGGTGTTCAGAAGCGGTCGCTCTGGGTCCAAACAGCTCGCCACGCAGCCCCTCCTCAGGCAGCCGCCCGGAGCCCCAGTGGTTGCTCGAGTCCAAGCGCTATGCTGAGCCGCCTCCTCTACGATGATCCCAGTTGTCCGTGTTTACCGCTCCAGCGGGGGGAGGGGCGTCTCGCCGAGCAACTCTACTTCACAAATTCCCTGCGTTCCGGGGCTACCGCTCCATCCGGGATGCCTCCCCAATGGGAGAGACTTACCCGGCGGCTTTGAGTTGGTCCCAAGTCTCTCACTATCTCCTCTTTTGAATCTTGCGTCCTGGAGCAACGTGAAATGCAGCCGCCTTGTAGTCCGCCATCTTGGCCTGCCCTGAAGTTGATTTTCTGAGGCAGTTTGGTACAGTTGGGTCAGCATGGTGGAGGTGTGGTTCAGCCCAGTTGAAGTTTCAGCAGTGGATACATCTGAAATCTGGTTAACAGTGACTTCTGACCCTATTTTAAGTGCCCAGAAGTAATTCTGCTGAACTTGACTTTTCTTTCTAGATAGTAATAAATAAGATACCTGTAGTCTGAACATCACACTCTAGAGATGAAGAACAAAAGCATGAGGAAATAACGATGAAATGACAACTCCAAATTCAGGACATTACATGGCAATGTAATATAGAAATAGGATGCATGTCTTTGGAATTGAAATCTTTCCCTAGTTCCAACACTATGCAGATATGAATGATGAACTGAAGATGGGGTGTATAAATCAAACTTATGAAACTTTTGCCATGACATATTTGCACCCATCAGTGGAGGTTCTTGGTGAAGGTGTCCCTTGCTGCAACCCCTTTCCCTAGAAGCCAGGCCTTGTTCTCTCATCAAGCCACCTCCTGAGGCAGGCCTCAGCTGTGCTGGGGATCAGTCCAGACTCCCTGTCCAGCATCTTTGCCAGAATCTGTCTCTGCTGAGAAACACCGAATCAGGTGCTGACCCACAGATAATCACAAATCTCTCTTGTTCTTTGTCCCCTTGAAAGTGCACCAGAAGCATTTGCCCAAACCACAAGCAATCCTTTCTTTATTACATCTCCCCATGCAAAAGTCTCTGCTTACAATTCTCTTCTTTTGCTCTGAAAATGCAACAAGAAACACCAAAGCTTTCTCCACTATTCAGTTCACCTGATGTGAACATGAAGTGAACAAATAAGAGCTGGGTGAGGTCAGAGACATTAAACATTCCCAAGTCGTGATCATTCTGACTTCATTATGTTGGCTGTGGGATCAGACATCATGTGTCTTTTCTTTTTCAAAAATTTTCTCATTCTTATTTTCTAATTGAAAAAAATTTTTTCATGCGTGTATATAGAGTAATAATGTTTGTCTCCTTCTACTGTCCTTCCCATCCCCACCACACACCCTCCTCTCACTCCCCACTTCATAATCCAAAGTTCCTGAATATTTCCCTACCAAACCCCCATTGTGGATCAGCATCTGTTTCTCAGAAAAAATATTCAGTTGTTGGTTTTAGGGGATTGGCTTATTTCACTTAGCATGATCTTCTCTATTCCATCCATTAATTTACATGCAAATGCCATAGATTCATTCTTCTTTAAGGCTGAGTAATATTTCATTGTGTATATGTACCACATGTTCTTTATCCATTATCTGTTGAAGGGCACCCGGGTTGGTTCCATAGTGTAAGTATTGTGAGGTAAGTTGCTAGAAACATTCATTGGTGAGGTTGCAACACTGTAGCCACGTGTTATCTCAGGTATGTTTTTTTACAGCAATGGAAACTTCACTAACAACCTAAAATGGGACAGCCCCCAAGTATAGGCTTCGAGTTCATGCAAAGCATCTCAAATCTGGGGCCGATTACAATCTTCAAGTCAAAAGACACAAAGACATAAAGCAACTGTTCTCTTGATTCCAAATGTCCAGGACACCTAGGGTTTCAGGGTCTGGGCCACATGGGATTCAGCAGCCAAGGAATCACATATTTTCAGACTAAAAGGGATGAGGCACTGGCCAGTCCTCACCTGAGAGAATGGAAATGAGGCACGGTGGGGAAGAGGAGGAAGGTGCAGAGGCTTCAGAAACCACCCATGAGCTCTTGCCTGGCTGAGCCACCCCTTCCAAGTGGCGCAGTAGTCCTCTGCATTTCCTTCCTTTACTTCCTGCCTCTCCACACCCCTCACTGTCCTTGGTGAGCCTTCCCCAGCCAGTTCTGCAATAGGAGGGGGAAGAGTTTCTTCACCTGAGTTTCCATAAATGTGCAGCTAACTTAGGACATCCACAAGGAGCCAGACCCTGTGGCCACTGTCAGAAAAACTAGCATTTCAATAATGGGGGCAGTGGGTCTTGCTGGTGTTGTCAATTGACAATTCCATGTTGTGCTGTGACTCCATCCACTAGAAGCCAGCCCTTGTCTTCTCATTCTCCCACCTATACAGGAAGTCCTTGGCCATGCTGGGAATCGATCCAGTCTCACTGTCCAGCATCAATCATGGAAGGAGAAAAATCTGGGTTAAAAAAAACCAAAACAATACTATTCCAGGTTTACTTCTAGCAACCCAATTAATGGCATGGTGGCAGGGCGGCTGAAGGCTCACAAGCAGGTCTCCATTCAATGAGACACCGGGGCCCAAGTTCTCAAGAGTTACTTTACAAAAACTTGTGCCCTTCTCTGATGGTGGCTGCCACAGACACCCCACCGTTATTCGGAGCCTTTTGCTTCCATAGCAGGTCAACCCCAAATGAGGCCACCCCTTGGGGCCATTCAGTGGTTCCCAGTCTGCAGTGCATGGAACCCCTCCTCTCTCTGTGCCTAAGCAGAAACACTGCAGGTACCTGGAAGGACGCCATGCATGCTTGACTCCAACTTTTTAGTTCAAATCACATTCCTTCCCCATCTCCTTATGCAAACAGTCCCTGTACCACTTCCCATCCTGGTGCAGCCAGAGTCCTAATGAAGTCTCTTAGAGGGGATGGGTATAGTTTGTACATTCATGACTTTCATCTCAGCTAGAGCAGGTCAAGTTGGGTTCACTACAACCTCGCAGAATGGGCAGGTCAGTCTGAGAGCATCAAGCACAGAGTGACCCATAACAAAGGACAGCTGCAGGAGCTGCTAGGTCAGGCTGACTGCTGAGGTCCAGGGAACTGGTGGAAGGAGCTGCCTACGGCTCCAAGGAAGGCAACAGGGGAGCTGTTACTACTAGGAGCTGAGGGTCGCTGACATTCAATCTCAGGGCTGCTAACACTAAGATCTGAGCCAGCAGTCAGTCCACAGACCTCAGAGGTGCGAACACCAATGGAGATGCGCGTTGCCTCTTTGAGATTCCTCTTCATGTCTGGCCTTCAGATGATTGGTAAGAGATTTTGAAGGGACACAGATCATGAAGGGGTGCACAGAGAAGATCCCCAAACCAGGGGATGCCTTTCTAATGTGGTGATGCGTGGAGTTCGAGGAACGTGTTGTCTGTTTTCTCCCAGGATCAGTGGAAGGACCAGTCTATACATGGAGGGTTGACCCAGTGGATGGGCACTCGTGAACCTGGGGCCTGTCATCTCCAGTAACCTCCTCCTCTCAGTTCTCACTGCATGGAGCTGCACAGACACCATGGCGGAAGCAGCAGCCTGAGAAGATTGTTCCTGCAAAATTTCCTTTATTCCCACTGACACAAGCCATCAAGGCAGAACTTCCCACCTGGCTCCCTCTCAGTACCCTCCCTCTGCCCTCCCCCTCCCCACATTCTACACTCCCAGTACCCTCCCATTCCCTTCCCTTTCCTGAGGACCATCAGGAACTGTCCTGAGTGAGGTGGAACTGTTGGGGTGTGGAATGAAGCAAGGGAGTGATCTCACCAGAGGGGCGGCCACCCCAGAGGCCACCCACCAACCCTACTCTCCACAGAGCCTCTTTTTCTTCTGGTTTCCCGATGACTTGCACTTCCTCTTCTAAGACTGTGAGGTTTGAACCTGCTCCAGATCCTGATCTTGCCCTGCAGAGACCTGGAGGGCAGGCCCGGACCAGGGTATCTTTTCCACGTTGAATGCATGTCCAGTGAGAGCTCACTTCCTGCACGTGGCAGCTGGAAGCGGGTGGCGGGGGAGACCTCCTGTCTGAGCAGTTGGCCTGGGGTGCTTGTTCTCCAGAGCAGAAGGGTTCCATGAGAGAGTCCTGGTTCTGGGACAGTGCCCGAGGCAGCACATGGTGCTGGTAGACTAGGAGGAAGCCCAGGTTCTGGAGGGGATCGTCCACAGTGCAGCTGATGGCTGTCCCATGTTGTTTCCCAGAAGAAGTGGCCTTTCTGGGACCCACTACACCTTTGTTCCCCAGGTATAGGGAGGAGGAGGTGCAGTTTTGGGGAGGATGTTTGGACCACACAGCCCCCAATGAGGAAGACCCATGAGAGCTTGGCAGGAGAGCAGTGTCCTTTGGACCAGCAACTCTGGGTCTGTGACCCTGCACCTCTTCACATCTTGGGAAGCCACTTCTGTGGTCCAGTTCTGCATGCTGACCCCTTGATCAGAGTGATGTTTATGTTTCTCCCCACCTTGGTTGGTATCTGGCATGGAAAACCTTGAGTCCTGTTGGGACAAATCATGACTTGGGTCACCTGCAGAGGAGCTTCTCCACCAGCTGCAGGAGGAGATGGCACTGGCTAATGCTTCCTCATGCATGACAAGGGCCAGAGGGACCAGGGACAATTATATTTGAAAGGGAAGTGCAATGTGGAGCTGTCACCCGTCTTGCTCTCAGAGAGACAGACAGGCTCTGCTGGCCACCCTACTGGGCTCCCATTCAGCTTGATACCCTGAGCCTGTCCGTGATTCTCCTGTTTCCTTCCTTTACTTCCCCACCTACATCCTCTGTCCTGGAGCAGTCACAGTCTAGGAGCCATGTATCACAGGAAGATAGGGATAGACGAGTCCTGTGTGTCACGTGAACAGGGTCCTGTGCCTTTCTCATCAACCTGTTGTCCCTGGCTCCCCTGTGCACCTGCAACCAGTCCATTTCCTGTCTACTTGCCTCCTAGTCTACCAGGTCTCTCTCTGCCTTATTTGGCGTCTGTCCCCAAGGCCCAGTAACCAGGTGATTCCACCTCCATAGTTCTACCTGGTCCTCCTTTGTCCTTGGCTCCCTTTTGTTTCTCAGAAGTCTCTGGTGTCCCCAGTGTCCCTGCACTTGTTTTTCAGGTGTCCCTGCCTCTATTGCACAGCCAGTGTACCTCCTGCCCCTGGTCTGCTGGGAGACCGTCCATCCCCTCTTTACCTGGTCAGGGGTGACTTCCTCCTGCTGCTGTGGCTCTTTTGTTATGTCCATGACATTTATATGTGGTTCAGAGGGAAGTAATTCTTCCAGGAAGTGGGGGTCTATCATGGTCTCCACCTGGTAGGAGAAGGAAGAGAGTGTGAGTGACCTGGGGAGGAAATGGCCCCAAGTCAGGAAGACTTCTAGGAGAATAGGAAGCAAGGATGAATCATCCTGGTCTGCACCATGGGGATGTTGAATCCCACCCTCCAGCTATACCCACGTTCACAAGGGCAGCCGTGCACACGAGCACACACACACACACACACACACACACACACACAGATACACACAATGCTGAGAATCTAGTGTTTGTAGCTCAATTCTGTGGTTCCTGAAGCCATGTGGACACCATTATTGTCGGCCCATCCCACCCTGTCGACAAAGCCCTCATCAGTGTATCTCAGGGACTTGCATCTGGGTATAAATCATCCTCTAGTGGGTTTTGATGCAGTCCTTCCTCTCCCAAGTTTGCAGCAGGCTCTCCTGTGGACAAGCAGGAGGGCTCCCATGTGCAAAGTCGATAGGCCCGAATAGCTCATCCATGATGTCCATGTACTCTTGGATGGCTTCAGGTGGGATCTCCTCAGGTGCCTTGGTCTCGTGTGCCTTGGTTCCTGGCACCTTGGATTTGGCTGCTAATGGGTGGGCAGGAAGTTCCTTAGGCCTGATCTTTTTGGAGGCACACACTAGGACAGGGAGGACCAGAAAGGTACATGCCTGGGGGTTCCAAGTTCATCCCAAACACTTGGTGGAAGACAGGGTTCAGGGGACCTCACCTGATGTGCCATGCACCATGGTAACCTGACTCAAGGGAGGTGACAGTGCACCAGGTGCAACATCTAGGATGGTCATGTGAGAGGACATTTGGAACCACTGATATTTCAAGCACTGTCCCGACACAGACCCAAATCCTGGGCAGATGGTGTGTTGGTTCTCTGGACAGCGGAGGAGAGAAAGGTGTTCTCAAGGTGGACCAGTCAACAGGCACTTCAAAACAAAGGTGGGAGGGTCCTCAGCTGCCAGTGGGCTGTTCTTGCAAGCCCGAAAACCCACAGTGAGCGAAAAGTTCTTATTTGGGACAAAAACCTTCCTCGGTCCTTGGCATTCCTTTGTCAGTATCATGGGTTTCTGTGGGAATTTTGGGACTCTACCTGCCTATTGGACAGTCTCACGGTCTGGGGGCCTTGGAAGATCCAGTGACAGAGGTACAGGAGGCGGTCGGCACTGGAAGGCTGCTGACATCAGCATCCTTGGGTCCTCCAACTCCTCTGCCTTCTCAAACTCCATGAACCTTGGCAGGGTTTGGATAAGCGAAGCACAGGCTGAACTGAGAAACAGGTCAGGCATACTAGGCAGGTGCCTGTCCCATACCAGGCAGGAGCTGGTGGCAGGGATGTGGAGCTGTGTGCCGGAGTGGCTGGGCCAGTCCCTGGAGGGAGGTGTCACAAAGGAAGAACCGCACTTCTGGGGAAACACTACCTCAGGTGGCACTGAGGGAATCTGAATGAGGGACCCAGCAGGGACCCTGGGTGTCCCTGGTTCCAGGTCTCTCCCGTCCCTAACACAAACCCCACAGACCAGGTAATGCAAGAAGCTGTTCGGGGATGTGATTTGTATCAGGGAACACCAGGGGTCCCGACCCAAGTTGGGCATAGTGTTGCTGGGACCATGATCCCTGGAAGGAGCAGCTGGGAGACAGAGGCACAGGAGAGGTCAAGTGAAAGTGGTTGCTAAACGGAGAACAGGGGGTTGCTTCCAAGGAGGGCTGTTTCTTATTCTTCTTTTCACTTGTTAGAATACCAGGGATTCCTTAGAGGAAGGCAATAGAGATGGGAGATGTGTCCTCAGGCATCTGAGGTGCTGGATTCTCCTGAACACCCACTCCCCACTCCACCCTCTTGTGGAAACATCAGGTTGAAATATTGGTCACTCTTTTGAGTTATGATGGACCCCACTCTATAAAGAGGGGCCTGTTCCCAGACAGGGTCCAGTGTGAGGCTAGCAGAATGTTTCCACTCTGCAGTGCCAAGATAGTAGAAGTCCACTTTGTGGCTGGACTGGTTATTCTTCCCCGTCCTTATGCGAAACCTCAAGGCAGAGTTGAAATCAGGAATATTGAGGCTGGAGTTTCTGGGACAATTGCAGAGAGAATGCCCAGCCCTGAGCTCGAGGGAGGTGCTCTTTGGAGAACTAATGCCTCAGAGCCAACACATTGGTATGTGATGGCCCTACCAGACCCTGCTTTGCAATCCATGATCCCCCACCACTCGGCTCTGGTCTCTGAAACCTCACTTTTGTGCACTCTCAGAAGATGTTGCGGGCAAGGTGACTTCTGCACTGCCATTCCTGCAACCCCTTCTGCAGGCCCTCCTCCATGGTCATGGTGGGCTCCAGTTGGGCCAGGGACTGAAGCACTGGGCTAGAATTCATGAGGATCAGTCAGGGTCCACAAGGTCACCCTCTCTTCTCTACTTACTTGGACCTACACACCATCCTACCTTTGTTACATCTGCCCCATCATGTTCAAGTCAAAGGTATTGGCATTGGGACCCTAGAACAATGTACCTTATACCAGCATTAAAACCAAGGTTCACCATGGCCTGTGTGATTTTACTTGGGCTCCTCAGTGGTGTGGTGTGTTATGTGCTGACTCTTTTTATCCTCCTACGTTTAACCATTGGAGTCCTAACCCCCAATGTGATGGGCACTTGGTGACTGGTTTTAGTGTTTAGGAGGGTTAGATGAGATGCTGGGGGTGGGGATTCGTAAGGGCATTAGTGGTCTTCCAGGAGAAGGAGGACACTCTGAAGTGACCTCAGTCACATAGGACACTGGTGAGTCAGCAGCCTTTTCATGCAAGGGGAAGAGATAGCCCTAGTGGCACGCTGGGTCAGGCATCCTTTATCAGGGTCTCCTGGCTGCAGACCTGTGAGAAATGAATGCCTGTGGTTTCACCCCACTGCTCTAAACTACCCTGGATTGCAGCCCAAGCTGACTGAGACAGTGCCCACAATGGCCGTGGAGCATGGTTACAAAGTGGGGCCAAGATCAACATCCCCACCCAGAATCCAGAGAGAGTGAGCTTCCTCAGGGGTGCTGCGTCAACATAGGGTCCTTGTCAGGAGTTCAGGACAGTGTGGGTGGGTGTCTGTGGAGCTCTCTCTTGGGACGAGAACCCCTGACCCCACTTCTGCTAGTGACGTCCTCTGTGCTGGGAACAGTCAGGTCCATGCTGGAAGGTGAAATGACTGGGGGAGGGAACCAACATGTGGAGTGAGAGAGCCAACCTCCAGTCCTGGCTAACGTTATCCAGGAACCTGCTCTGACCTTGAGTCCTCCGTGTGACGATATCATTGAAACAAGACTGCCTGCACTCACAGGGCTGTGATGGGCAGCGAGGCGAGGCTCATTTCCTCCCCTATGTGAGGTGAATATTGCTGCCAGTGCAGGTCTCTCAGCTTGTCACTAACCTCAGGGTCTTCCTTCCTGGTCCTCTACATCCCAGCCTCCTTTTTCCATCCACACTTTTCCTAGTGTCAGAGTTCTAGGAGGAGTTTGGCGACCCTGGGGAGAGCGCTGACACGAGGAAGCAGGAGAGTGCTTCCACATCTGGAGTCTGAGGCAGGTGCCTGTGGACCAGGGTCTGAAAGCGCTGCCAGTAGCTCAAGTTTTCCTCCATGCTCTGAGGTTCACTGGAGGCACCTGGTGGCACTGCAGTCTGGAAGGTGGGCAGGGCGCCTTCTCCAAACCATCCACCTGGCTGTGGGTGGATCATTGGGAAGACAGTGGTGCTGGAGGGGCAAGGACCTGGTGACCGGGGCCCCCATAGTTCCAGGTCCCCCACTGGCTGAGGCAAGCACAGTGGTCCTTGGGCAGAAGCTGCTATGAGGAAGGGAGTGGGATGCTCCTCACCCCCACTGAAGGTCCCTGGGCCCTCCAGTTGAGGGGTCACTGAGTGTGGGCAAGGTTGTGAGTGAGAGGACAGCCTGCTGGCCTCAGTTCTGGCCCATGTGGTCCAAAGGTGAAGAGCTCAGCTACCTGTGGTCCTCCAGGGTAAGCAGACAGCACCAGAGGGTTACCCTGGGGGATGGGTGTGGTCATCCGTGGTGCCAGGGGCAGCTCCCAGATGGCTGGTGAGTTGGCACAGGGGCAGCAGGAAGAAAGGCAGGCCTCCAAAGGAGACATGGCGACACCAGGATTGAAGTTCATGCCTGGGCTCTGATGCAGATGCTGTGGAGGCAAAGAAAAGGGAGAGTGGAGGAGGGGAAATGGCAGCAGGATCGAGGCCCCTGGCTCCTTAGTCAGTGGGAATCTGAGGACAAGTGGGAACAGCTCAGGGCCCTGTGGGCAAGGAAACTGTGCAGTTTGCAAACATCCCTGAGTGAGTTTCTTTTCACATCCCTTTAGTAGTAGCTGTTCCCATAGAAGACTCCTTCCATACACTGGGATTTCCAGACGCTTTCTGTTGATTACGACACCTCAGCTTTCCCTGTCTCTGAGACTCTCTTGAACATCCTTTGCACACAGTTCAATGGCCCCCATGTAGCTCCCTCAAAATGAGTGAATCTGACTGTGCTCAGGGGCACCATGCCCTCCGCATGCTCACCAGCAGGAAAGAGACCCTGTCCAGGGCAGTTGCAGGTGTTCCAAGGTCATTAGTGAAGGGAACAGGTGCCACAGCTAATTGGCCCATCACCTCCTCAGTCATTCTTTGGCCAATGCTCCTTGTATATCCCTCCACTCGTTTCCTAGGCCTGCACAAGCAAATGTCACCTGAGTAAAACCTCTCCCTACCTAGAGCCTGAGGAACCATGAAGTTCACCCAGGAGCACATTCATCACAGCATGTGGGTCCTTCTCCCACCACTTCCCACATCAAACACTATGTGGGGGACAGATCGTGACCAGCACTGTCCCCAGTGTTCACTGGATCCTGCCAAGAGTCAGGAAGCTCTGTTCTCAGGGAAGAGGTCTGTGTGATAGACAGTGAGTTCCCTGAGATGCTCTGCTGGCATGACCAGTAATGGCTTGTGAGGATCATTGAGGACAATGGGATGGGGAGTGACTGAGGCTCTCCCGAGATTTTCACAGCCCCTGGCCATGTTGTTATTGGGACTGGGAAGTGAGCCATGCTGTGGTCCTTTTCCTTTGAGTTCCCAGTAACAGTAAGGAATGTGTTACAGACAGCCAAGCCTGTACCAGCTGTTGGTGTGGCAAGCTTGTCCTGAGCACATCCCTGTTGTCCAGGACGTCATGCTGACCCTAGTCAACGAACACAAGGCCCACAACACCTCAACACCTGCATGTATTAATCAGGACCCCTGCCTAACTCAATGACAATACCAGTAGGCCCCCCTCCCAACTGTGTGCTATTCTTCCTCTCTTGAAAGGAACCCAGTCATCCTCAAACCTGATCCTGTTAAACGAAGGACACCCACATGTGTCCACTTTTCATGGAGTACCAAACAAGGAAGAGGAGCTAAGTCTTTCTGCTAACACAAAATGAATGGCTGAGGCTATGACATGGAGCATGGCCAACACGAAGCAGCGCTGAGCGTCCTCTTCCTTCTGTGAAAGTGATGCCAATTCAGAAGACCTCACAGAGGTCCCAATCGATGTTGGTTGAGATTTTCTGGGCTCCCTGCCATTCAGGAATCAAGAACGCCTGCTGTCTCGATGGAAGGAGAAGATTTCCTGGGCAGGAAGTGGGTGAGGAGCCCTGGGCCTTGGCAGTTGGGGTGCCCTTCAGCCTCACAACACATTGTGTATTTGCACTGCAGACGTGGTCCTCAAGAACCCCACTGGGCAGGTTTCGTGCTAAGAATATTTCTCTCCACTGCCCACTCATGATCTGAGACCCTTTGGTCAAACCCCTCAGAATAGTATCACATGCAGCTTCCAGGTGTCTGAAGAATGGCCACAGGCTCATCCTCTCCCCTCCAGGGAACTCTAACAGGCCACCATCTCTGACTCCCTCAAATTACCATGCAGTGACCCATGTAATTCTATAAGGGGTCAATCCCTTGGTCTCTCTCCTCCTGCCCACCCAGTATCCCTCCCTCCAGTTGGGTTGATCTGTGTCCTAAGAGCCCCTACCCCATGAGCACCCTCAGTCTTACCTGGGCTTCCTCAGTCACTTCGAATTGTCATCTAGTGGCCTCTCCTTGCTCTACTTTTGCTCCTGCAAAGGAAGCCCTCCATTCAAACTCCCAAGGATATAAGGGTTGACAGGCATTCAGATAACAAGCCCCTGACCCTCCAGGCTCACCTCCTTCTGAAGGCCAGGACAATGGACACAGAGTCTTGCAGTCTCCAGCTTCGTAAATGTCAAACATTCCCAGAGAGTGACCTGGCTGTAGCAGCAGCTCAGCTTCCAACTGCAGCTGGGCAAAATTTGAAAGTAAATGCCAACTGCAGCTGGGCAAAATTTGAAAGTAAATGCGGGTCAAGACATTCCGCATGCGGGGAGGGGCTGAGGTCAGCAGGCCTGGGTGGGGTGGGTAACATTCCATGATGATCTCTGACAGCTATGGAAGAACCTCCAGTTCCCTTCAAGTCATTAAGTTGGGATTCGAGAGGTGCGTTCCTCTTGGTCTTTTTGAAATAGTTTCTCAAATCCACAGGAGAGTGCAGTGGCTGGTGTTCCTCTGTTTTGATACTTTATCAATCATCTTTGCTTGGCTCCCCTGGTGGGCAAGAGCAGTGAGCTATGGCTCTCATCAGTCACACAATCATGGGTAGAAACAGCCAATACTCTTAACTGTATTGTCAGCTTGCATTTTATGAATATAGTGTTTTTTCATCCAATCATGCTTGCTAAACACATTCTTGGATGTTCATGAGGTATTCAACACCTTTTCATAAACCTTTTTAATGGAGTGGTGGGGCTGAACAGGATACTCAGGCACTGCTAACAGGGTCTACTTTCACTTGTCAAATCTCCTCATTCTTTCCCACAGTCTTCATTCATGTCATTGGTATTAGATGTGGTGTGTTTCTTTGTTTGAACTAATGATGTAAAATGTGCTTTGTGCAAAAACTCTCTTTCCCTATTCCAGCACTAAAAAAAAGTCATTGTTTATTGAAAGGAATGACAGATACTGGATTTGCAAAGCAAGTTTGATTTGGGAGTGCAAGATCAAATTCCAGGTCCTTGCATACTCTTAGTAAGCACATTATCCCTGGCTTCATCCTTCAACTCCTTGCAGTGAGTTTTGCACTGTGTCAAAATGTTGGATACATATATTCCAACTAGCCCAAATTCAATTTCCATCAACTGGCCATGGAAAGGAGCAGTTATATGTCCTTGTACCCTACCTTCTGACCTGTATGATTGTAAATTCCTAGGCTAACATTGATTGCTTAGCAATGAAAAACAAAAGAGATGTCTGAACATGGCTGATCAGCTTCACAAAACAGAAGCTTTTCCCCCCAATCCGTGAAGTTTGGAGGAATGACAAAACCCTGTCTGCTTCCTTTACAGCTTTTGTGTCTTCACCCAGGGTGGCCCTTGACAGTAGCACACATGACATGTCTTGCACATCATGTTTTGTGGGGAAGCCATACTAATCACCGGAATCCCCAAAATAATCATGAAGGGAGTGGATGCTTTTCCAATGTTACAATATCAATTGTGTCCATGGTACACATTTTAAATGTGTACCAGATGAAAGTATGCCATATGTTACAAACAAGGAGAGTATGCAAATGCTCTGTCTGAGGAAATTGGTCAACATCATCAGACCTAGATTAAAGGTTTAAAAACACACTGGAAGAAAGCGTTTGTGCATTCATTCCTATAGACCAGGAGCACTCTCCACGTCTACCAAATCTGAGTAGAGTAACTGAAGTAGGAAAAATCAAGGAATGGGTGTTTTAGAGTGCTACCCAGATCTAAAAATCCTTTGCCAGAACTGCTCTTTAATGGAACCTGTACATGGAGTAGGAGAAAAGCACACACTCATTTCTGAACCACTGAACAAGAATCAAATGGACGCATTGAGCAGCCTGAGCTTCATGGCAGAGAGCTTGCAACGCTGCAGCCAGGGCGGTCTCCAATGCAGGCAGGCAGGTGTGTCATGGTGAACATCCCGGCGGTCGTTTCAGGTGCTCTCGCTGGAAGGAGGAGTCGCCTTACCTTGCAGACCCCTAAGCAATTCCATTCTGTCCTGCAGGCGCTCCGCGCTTCCTGCTGCAGCCCTCGCGCATGCGCACGCGCTCGGCCAGAGGCGACGTGGCGCTCGCGGGCCGCGGTCCAAAGGTCAAGCGTCAGTTGCGACTGCCGCGGGGTCGATGCGACGCGCAAGCGCGGATGGCGGTTCCTCAAGGCCCGCTTGGCTCCCGTGGCGGCGTCCAGAGTTGGTTCCCAGCCCAGAGGTGCTGGACCCGCGCGCCTCTCCCTTCCAGGTCCGTCGTGCGCCGGTCTTCGGTCCCGGCCTCGGGCCTCCCTGTCGTGTGTCGGCACCGGCGCCGCCGCCCCGCGACCCCTTCTCACCTGTCCGCGGGCAGCACCCAGACCACGCCCCTCGCGGCCCCGCGCCTCCTGTGCTGGACCCGAGCGGACGGTCGCCAAGGCGGTGCGAGCGCGGAGCCTCTGGGTCGGCGTCCCAGGCAGCCCGTGGCCGCGGCGCTGAGCGGAGTCTCCGCGGTGAGCGAGCAGCGGCGTCTGGTCTGCAGGGAGGTGACCGGTGTCGAGGTCCGTGGAGTTGGGATGGCCTCTCCTCGTCCCCGGAGACGGTGCGTGCTGGAGATGTCGGCGGCCTCCGCGTCCTTAGGCAGAAGGACAGTCCTGTCAGGTGGCGCTGGCGACTTTGCAAAAGGGACGACCCAGCCGCTCTGGCCCTTCTGCTGTGGTCGCGTCCCGGTGGACGTGCAGTCGCAAGTTGGCTGCGGCGGAAGAGTGTGGAAAATGGACTCGATGACCGGATGAGAAGCGTCTGCCCTCCAGTCGTTCTGCAACAAAGAGATTGAGATTTGGTTGTTAAATTGTGTGGTGTTCATGGATCGCACACGGGAAATGGATCGCATGCTCTCGTGTGTGTTGGCGGGTTTTTCCAGGTGCAGGAAGTTTTCCTTTCGTTTTGAAGTCGTGATGATCAATGGGAGGTTATTTGTTAGAGAAAATGAGATGCTGTGCTTGTCCTTGTAGGGATGGTAGGAATTCAGAGGGCATGAGGGGTTGTCCCTGTTTTTTTTGTGGGGTGGTGCTGCCCCTCATGTGTTGACATGCCTTCATAGCCCTCTGATGAGAGTCTGGTGTGTATTCACAAGTGTGTGTGATGGTGTGTGGGTGGGTGTAGTCATGACAGTTTTTGTGACTGTGTAGGCTTCAGTGTATTCGGAGTGTGTGGGAGACCACTGGCATCAACTGAGGGAGTTGGGGTTAGGTGTTTGCAATAGGTAATAGGTAATATTTTACCTGTAGTCTTGTGGTTGCTTGTTTTGGTCCATGGATGCACCCTGGGAAGTTTGGGTATCATATGTGTTTTTGCATATGGGCTATGTTAAGCAGCAGGTTTGGGTATATTTCTGTGGGTTTTCAATGTGATTGTGAAAGTTGGGAAATGGAGGAGGTGAATTTGCATATTCAGTACATGGTGTTAGGTAATATGGGGTTTTGTAAAAAAAATATTGTGATTATTTGTGTATATGCAGTTGAGTGCATAAAGGCTCATCAGTTACTAAATTTATGTTGTAGTAGGATGAATATGTTCAAGTGCAGTGTGGAGTTGTCAGGGTTCTGCATTTTGGAAGTGGAGGGGTTATTTCTTTGTATTTGGGAGTGTGTGAGCTTATATAGGAAGGTACTATGAGACTTTTTGTGTATTTGATGATATTTGCCTATTTGTATGTAGTGGTAACCGTGTAGAGATGAGATGTCTATGAAGAGTTACTTGTATATTGAGTTTGTGTTCACTGCCACACCACAGGGGTATGTGTGTGTGTGCGCGTGCACGTGTTTGTATTTGTGTCCCAGGAACTAGCAATAGTTGTGACAAGGCAGAATATTTAGGTGCCATTTAGTATGTGTATTCACGGGACCTGAAAGTTGATGTTTGTATTAAGTAGAAAGTTCTTTGTATGTAAGTGGGAAGGAAGGGTGTATATATGGGATGAAAGGTGACACTGTGCTTTTAAACAGGGGCTGTGCAATTCTGTTTGTATGTTTTAGAGATAAATGATACAGTTCTTTGTTAGAATTTGAGTAGAAATAAAGTTTGTTCTAGTAGGGTGTGATAATTTGAGATTTGTAAGTGAGCTTCTGTGTATTTTATATGATACGCTGGAGATACTTTTGTGTCTTGGCCATGCAAATTGGTTTCTGCATTCCAACATGGGTGTGTGAATTCTGTAAGTTTCTTCATTGGGAATGAGGTTGCTAGGAGTATTGAAAGTGTATTTCCTTGGAGAATGTGTGACATTTCTAGGAACATAGGGGACTGTTTGGCTGCAGTACTTGGCATGTTGCTTTCTGGAAATGTGGAATACTGTGTAGTTTTAGGGAATGTCTGTATGCATGTTTGGAAATATTTGTGTTTCTGTCTGTCCATTCCTGTGTGGAAATTATGAATATATTGATCCACATATAGAGATTAATGGGTGCATGTTTTTCTGTGTGTGGTGTTTTTGAACTCTCTTCCACATGCATGGAAGATTATCATTTTTGTGTGTTGTGTGTAGGCACACAAGTGATTAGGTGTATGTTCATGGATTTGTGGATGTGGTATTTAGAATCTGTGTGTATACAAGATGCTCAGAAATTGTGTTTGTGTTTATTGTGGCCCATGATTCTTGAAGATTTTGGTGATGTTAGTAGAATGTGAGGTCCTGGTATATAATTATGGTTAGCCTATGCTTTGAGAAGTGTAGGTTGTTGGTGGGTGAGTGTGTCTTGAACTCATGGGACTCTTGGCCCGTGTAGTCTGGTAGATTCGAGAGGTTCATTGTGTGCTTGGGAATCGACTGTGTGTTTGGTCATTGTGCAATGAATGTAGTTTAAGAACTGTGGGATTTCACGTGAATTCTGTTTTTTGTAGTGCAAGAGGTGACTGGTTGTATACTCTTTGGTTTTGCAGGCTGAGCCTTAAGGGTATTCATAGATTGTGTTTGTTGTACACATGTGGACCCAGCCTGTGTTGTGCGTGTATGCATAATCATAGGAATGTGCATGAACATTTAGGAAGAATAGGGTATTTTTTTGCACAAATTCATGTAGTAACCAGTGGTGTTTATGTGTATTTAGGGTGGAGATATCACTTGTGCATATGTTCAGAGCTCTGAGGTGTAATTTTGTCTGGAGATTTGAATGGGGGTTTGTTTTTGTTTTTGAGGTTGCAATTCAAGTAAATATCCTGGGGGCAGGCAAATTTTGTGCACATTTTCTTTGTGGGCTAGAACTGCCTGGAACCAGCTGTGGTTGCTGACCCTGCTCATCCCTTTAAATTTGGTGTTCAGTGGTATCCAGACATAAGGTTGAAATTAGTCTTGAGATAGATATACCTCATATACTAAAAGGCAAGACTTTCTTTCCTTTTCCTGGATTAGAACTTATTAAGTATTTACTAGGACACCAGTGTGTGTGTGTGTGTGTGTGTGTGTGTGTGTGTGTGTGTGTGTTTGTGTGTGAGCACCATTTTTATGACCAGGCATCTGTGTGAAGGAAACATATTTAGGTCACAGTGCATTGATATCTTGCTGATTCTACATGTATTGTGAGGGGGCATCAGGGACGCTTTGGGGAAGGCACTGACCTGGTCATTCTGTCACCCACATTGCTCCTGAGTTAGTTCATTCTTCGGGGCCAAAGAGTGTGCATGTCTATTGACACCTGGCTCTTCCTCATGCAGGTGGATTCAGCAGTGTTAGGCAGGCAGGTTACTCTTCAGCATGTGTGTGGTTCAGGCATCTGAGTGATAAACATACATGGCTCTGGAGAACAGAAGCTTTTAAATAGGCGTGATGTTCGTGATGGGGAACAGGCATAAAACCATCAGGTTTTCTAGACAGGAGGTGAGGTGGGAAAAGGCCTCTTCCATGCCAACACTTGAGAATCAGCTGGTGAGCCACAGATGCTGTTGGCTCCTCTGAGGGTCAGCTGATGGGTGAAAACAGTGTGCTCCACAGCGTGAGGCTGCTGAAATCCTGCAGAACCTCTCCCCACAACCAGTGTGTCCTGTATGGTGTGTGCTGGTGGAGATCAGCTACCCTTCCCTGAGGAATCTGAGGCTTCAATCCTGGAAGGACCTGCAGGGACCCCAACGCTTAGAGAAGATTTTGGTTCTGTTTTGGTAGCTCTGTTTTATTGGGTCATGTTTTGAAGTAACATTCTCCATGTTCTGAATGTTACTTGTGGGAAGAATGGTCTTAGGTTTTGTCTACATTCTCCATGTTTTTAGACTTCCTGTGAGGGTTATTTAAAATGAGAGGATCACCCCAATCAGAATGGCGATTATCAAGAACACAAGCAACAACAGGTGTTGGCGAGAATGTGGGGAAAAAGGTACACTCATACATTGCTGGTGGGGTTGCAAATTAGTGCAACCACTCTGGAAGGCAGTATGGAGATTCCTTAGAAAACTTGGAATGCAACTACCATTTGACCCAGCTATCCCACTCCTTGGCCTATACCCAAAGGACTTAAAATCGGCATACTACAGAGATATAGCCACATCAATGTTCATTGCTGCTCAATTCACCATAGCCAGATTGTGGAACCAACCTAGATGCCCTTCAGTTGATGAATGGATAAAGAAACTGTGGCATATATATACAATGGAATATTACTCAGCCATAAAGAATGATAAAATTATGGCATTTGCAAGCAAATGGACGAAATTGGAGAATATCATGCTAAGTGAGATAAGCCAATCTCAAAAAACCAAAGGAAGAATGATCTCGCTGATAAGTGGATGATGATACATAATGGGGCGTGGGAGGGGTTAGTCTTAGGGTTAGAGTGAGGGTTAGGGAGGGGGGCAAGAATGGGGGAAGGAAGGACTGTATAGAGGGAAAAGAGGGATGGGAGGGGTGGGGGGAAGGGGAAAAAATAACAGAATGAATCAACCAACATCACCCTATGTAAATGTATGATTATACAAATGGTATGCCTTTACTATATGTACAAACAGAAAAACAACATGTATCCCATTTGTTCACAATAAAAAAAAAGAAAACAAACTTGTATCTGGATATAAAATAAAATTAGGTAGTAATAAAATAAATTAGGCCATAAGCCAAGTTTTTAAAAAAAAAAAAAAAGAAAACTTCTGATACCAGTAAATTATAATACTATAAGTAAGATTAAGCTTTGGGTTGCTCAAAGTAAATAAATAATTTTTTTCCTGTGGAGATTTTATATATTTTCTCAATATAAAAAGGCATCCACAGATTATTAAAAAAAAAAAAAGTGAGAGGAGGTGATAGTTTAGATAGGAGGTGCCCTTGAACACCTCATGTGTAAGCCAGTGTCAGGAAGTGTAGTGATGAAATGATTGGGTTCTGAGAGCTTTGTGCTAATGAGTGCATTCATCCACTGGTATGGATTAAGTTGATGGCAACTGTAGGCAAGAAGGGTATGAAGTAGTCAGTCAAAGGGGGCATGCCTTTAGGGTTCATCCTTTGTTCGTGGTTAGCAGAGTTCTCTCTCTTTCTCTCTGGTTTCTCATTGCCATATCCTGAGGTCTTGCCCCCTCTCTACACTTACACCACGGTGCTGTGCCATCCTTGGTTCCAGAGGTATGGTGGTCATAGGACTTGAGACCTCTGAAACCATGAGCTAAATAAACTTTTCCTGCTCTAATTGTTCTTGTTAGATCGTTAGATCTCTTGGTCACAGTGATGTAAAAGGCAACTAAAAGATAGACTGATTTATCTGGTGAAGGATATCTTAAGGCAGTACAGCATTTGAGATGTGCCTGGGTATTTCTGTTTGCCTTTAGCTCAATATACAGAGGGACTCAGGAGAAAAAGGCAGAGTAGAAAGATTGAAAGTACTTGCAGGTTTTCCAGTAAAGAAATCTGTGTAATGCCAAGCAGGGTGTAGTTGGTAAAGAGAGTAGTGCCATTACAAAGAAGGTGAGTAGTTTGCAGTAGTTCACGCTCAGAGAAGGGACCTTGAGGCATCTCAGGAATGGCAAGGACCCCACATGTAGCAGGCTTAAAGACTTGTTGGAGAGGAGAACGTCCTGGGAATCCTTACCTCAAGATTCATTTCATGGTGTAACTAACACCATACCGGCACAGGGAGGCCATGGTCCAGGTGGCCTGGCTAATGTTCTCATTCACAGCTGACCTTGGCATTGTCTGTATGATTGCAGGTCCCAGGTTTTCAGAATGCAAGTATTGTGTGGCCCTGAAGGTTTCCACTGATGCCTCTGAGGAAAGGCTCGTGGACAGGAAGGGTACGTCACCATTGGAGTCCAGGTCTTTAGCTCCAGAGTGATTTGTCAAACTGTGAGAGTGGGGCCAGTGTTGTAGAGGAGACCTAAGTTAGCAATGCCTGGCCAATGAAATGGCTGCCAAGGGAAGTCCCAAGCTGTGAGCACACCCACTCCTGGGAGTGGTCCCGCAGCAGACAAGCCTGGAGGGGCGAACTTGCCCAGCCCTCAGGATCCATATCACACCATCAGGTGCCCTAGTTCCACACTTGGAGCACTAGACTGAATGTTTTCCCTGCTGTGCCTTGTTCAGTTTTCTCCTTGCTAGTTTCCTGTTTTCCCCTTTTGGGTTAGTTTTGTTTCCCCTTGTGCCATTGTATCTTGGAAATATGTCAACTTTCTTTTTGATGTTTAGAGAGGATTATAGGTAATGTAACCATAAAAGATTGTTTGTGCTGCTTTGCTTTCACCTGAGTCAGCCAGTACCTGAAGAGGCAGAGAGGTGGGAGAAGAAAAGACTTCATCTTGCAATAATTCAGCATGTCAGACAGGAATGCTAGCAGCTGGTTTCATTGTGCTTGGTGCTGCTGAGTGAAAGTGTATATGCTGTGTTATGTGGGGTTGTTCTGTCAGTGTTGGGCAGGTGGTGCAAGGGGGCGGTTCACTATGATTGACAGATGTGCTTTTTCAGGAGCTGGGGTTGTGTGGGTCTTATCTGGGTCCAGTGGACACAGCCATCCCAGACCTTTGAATCTAAGATTATGTGATTGTTTAGATGCTTTATTCTGAAGGTGTGTGCATCTGGTTTCCAGCCTAGTTTGTCTCTTCTCTACACTTCTCCCAAGGCATTTTAATTTGGCCTTTTCCTGTGACCTAGAAAGGGATAGTGCTCAGTGTGAGGGATAGTGTTTTAACTAACTGTGGTTAGTCATTAAGAGAGGAATGAGGGAGTGGGGAAGGAAAGAAAGCTATGCTCATGAATCTAAAAGAAGAGTGGAGGAAAAACCTTTTAATTCAGGGTTCAGCATAACTGTGTTCCCTTGAGTCTCAGAGGAGACTTTGGAGGACTATAAAGAAATGCAGGTACTGTTGACATCTGTGGACTCTTGGAGAAGGACTGGAGGCATTTATGTTTCCTGAGACAGACATGAGCTTTTGGGGACAAGTGGTAGATGTTCCAGTATTGACCTTCACTGTGCATCAGAGGCTTACCTGTTAAATCTCTGGTTTCCAGCAGATGTACTTTTGGGAGGTGATGGAATCTTTGGAAAGTGGGGTCCAGTTGTTGGAAATTAGTTCATTGAGATGTGCCCCTGAAGGGGTTCTGAGACCCCTGTACATTTATGGCTGTGTTTCTCTTTGCTTTCCAGGTGCCATGAGTTGAACAGTTTCCTCTGCCACACACTCTGTGCCAGAATTTCTGCCTCGCCACAGGTCCAGATGCAAGAGGGGCAAAGGACCATAGAGTGTAACTTCTGAAATGATGAGCCAATAGAGCTCTGCTCCATTGAAGGTGTTGATCTCAGGTACTTGTCACAGGGTTGGAACGTGATCAGGATAGCTGCTGTCCAAAATACAAGAGGTCCCAGTCCCTTCCTCTAACAGTGTCACCTCCTCTCTCTGTAAGCAGGAGGGAACAGCTGACACTTCACTCACTCACCTTTTGAGCCACAAACATGTCAGTAATGTCCCCAGATTAGAACTGGGGCATGTAAGGATGCCCAAAGCTTCTTGTGTGAGAACACTTCAGACCCCATTCAGGAATTGGAGCTGATGTGGCAAATGCAGCCCAGGTGGAAGCCCGTGCCTTTCATAGGAACAGACATGTCACAACGGTGTGGCCTCCCAGCTAGGAGACTTCTGTCTGTGCTGACAGTGGATACTCCAAAGGGTCTATTTTGTGTGATCCTCTCCTTTGAGTTCCTGTTCAGTGTCCATGAGTATCTTCATCCCAGAAGAGTTATCTCAGAGGACTTTCTTCGTATATGAAGCATTTTCTCTATATTAAGCCATTATTGAGTGACTGGCGAGCACCTTTAAGTTTTATAGGAGGGAATGTGCTCTCTGCCTTGCACATTTATGTTTGCTTCCATTTTCAACACCAAGGTGTGAGCCTGAAATCTTCATTTTCACCCCTCCACTTCTCTCTGCAGGGCCCAGAAAATCAATAGTCTTGATCAGCTTGCTAACTGAATGTGTCAGTGTTGAGACTTGTGTATATGGCATCTTGCGTGTTTGTGAAGTTGAACCAAAACTTTGTATTCTTGTATGTTTCATATGCAGATGTATGGAATGGAAATGAAACAGGCCACCGTGAATTACCTCATGTGTGAGTGTTTGATTGTCATGTGTAAAGATTGTATCTGTATGATTTCTTTGGTCAGTGTTGGGTGAGTGCCTTTGTGGCAGAGTGTGTTTTTTATGATGTTAGTGCTGGTTGTGTAGGTGTGTTGGTATTGTGATTTATTGTTAACGTGTGCATGCATTTGAGAAGACCTAGGACTTTGTCTTATACTCTGTGTTGGATCTGTGCACTTTCAGATCTTAGAGTTTATGTGTATGTTCATGGTGTCCAGGTGAGAATTTAGTTACATAGTTTTTGGTGTACATTGATTTGGAGAGAATGCGTTCCTTGGGTATGTTGAGGTGTTAGTAGTTATGGATATGTGGCCCATGGATGTGGACAGATTCAGTTGATATATCTCAATATATCTCAAGATATATTGGTGTGCATGTTCTTTTTTTTTTATTATAAAATTGTAAACAAATGGGATACATGTTGTTTCTCTGTCTGTACATGGCGTAAAGGCATACCATTTGTGTAATCATAAATCTACATAGGGTAATGTTGTTTGATTCATTCTGCCATTTTTTCCCCTTCCCCCCCTCCCCTCCCACCCTTCCCCTCCATCTATACAGTCCTTCCTTCCTCCATTCCTGCCCCCCTCCCTAAACCCAACTCCAACCCCAACACTAACCCTTCCCACCCCCCATTATGTGTCATCATCCACTTATTAGCGATATCATTCTTCCTTTGGTTTTTTGAGATTGGCTTATCTCACTTAGCATGATATTCTCCAGTTTCATCCATTTGCCTGCAAATGCCATAATTTTATCGTTCTTTATGGCTGAGTAATATTCCATTGTATATATATACCACATTTTCTTTATCCATTCATCAATTGAAGGACATCTAGCTTGGTTCCACAATCTGGCTATTGTGAACTGAGCAGCTATGAACATTGATGTGGCTGTATCTCTGTAATATGCTGATTTTAAGTCCTTTGGGTATAGGCCAAGGAGTGGGATAGCTGGGTCAAATGGTGTTTCCATTCCAAGTTTTCTAAGGAATCTCCACACTGCTTTCCAGAGTGGCTGCACTAATTTGCAGCCCCACCAGCAATGTAAGAGTGTACCTTTCTCCCCACATCCTCGCCAACACCTGTTGTTGGTTGTATTCTTGATAATCGCCATTCTAATTGGGGTGAGATGGAATCTTAGGGTGGTTTTGATTTGCATTTCTCTTATTACTAGAGATGTTGAACATTTTTCCATATGTTTGTTGATTGCTTGTATATCTCCTTCTGTGAAGTGTCTATTCATTTCCTTAGCCCATTAGTTAGCCCATTTCGTTAGTCAGTTGGATTATTTACATTCTTGGTGTAGAGTTTTTTGAGTTCTTTATAGATTCTGGAGATTAGCGCTCTATCTGAAGTATGATTGGCAAAGATTTTCTCCCACTCTGTAGGCTCTTTCTTTGCATTGCTGATAGTTTCCTTTGCTGAGAGAAAGCTTTTTAGTTTGAATCTATCCCAGTTATTAATTCTTGCTTTTATTTCTTGTGCTATGGGAGTCCTGTTGAGGAAGTCTGGTCCTAAGCCGACATGTTGAAGCTCTGGACCTACTTTTTCTTCTATAAGATGCAAGGTCTCTGGTCTGATTCCGAGATCCTTAATCCATTTTGAGTTTAGTTTCGTGCATGGTGAGAGATATGGGTTTAGTTTCATTCTGTTGCATATGGATTTCCAATTCTCCCAGCACCATTTGTTGAAGAGGCTCTCTTTTCTCCATTGCATATTGTTGGAACCTTTGTCTAGTATGAGAAAATTATATTTATTTGGGTTTGTGTCCGTGTCCTCTATTCTGTACCATTGATCCACCTTTCTATTTTGGTACCAATACCATGCCGTTTTTGTTACTATTGCTTTGTAGTAGAGTTGAAGATCTGGTATTGCGATACCCCCTGCTTCACTCTTTCTGCCAAGGATTGCTTTAGCTATTCTGGGTTTTTTATTCTTCCAGATGAATTTCATAATTGCTTGCTCTATTTCTATAAGGTACATCATTGGGATTTTAATTGGAATTGCATTGAATCTGTATAGCACTTTTGGTAGTATGGCCATTTTGACAATATTAATTCTTCCTATCCAAGAACATGGGAGATCTTTCCATCTTCTAAGGTTTTCTTGAATTTCTTTCTTTAGTGTTCTGTAGTTCTCATTGTAGAGGTCTTTCACCTCTTTTGTGAGATTGATTCCCAAATACTTTATTTTTTTCGAAGCCATTGTGAATGGGGTAGTTTTCCTAATTTCTCTTTCTGAAGATTCATCGCTTATATATAAAAATGCCTTCGATTTATGTGCATTGATCTTATATCCCGCTACTTTACTGAATTCACTTATGAGATCTAAAAGTTTTCTGGTGGAATTTCCTGGTTCCTCTAAGTATACCATCATATCATCAGCAAATAGGGATAGTTTGAGTTCTTCTTTTCCTATTCGTATCCCTTTAATTTCTTTGGTCTGTCTAATTGCTCTGGCTAGAGTTTCAAGGACGATATTGAATAGAAGTGGTGAAAGAGGGCATCCCTGCCTTGTTCCAGTTTTTAGAGGGAATGCTTTCAGTTTTTCACCATTTAGAATGATATTAGCAATGGGTTTAGCATAGATGGCCTTTACAATGTTAAGGAATGTTCCCACTATCCCTATTTTTTCTAGTGTTTTGAGCATGAAGGGGTGCTGTATTTTATCGAATGCTTTTTCTGCATCTATCGAAATAATCATGTGATTCTTGACTTTAAGTCTATTGATATGGTGAATGACATTTATTGATTTTCTGATGTTGAACCAACCTTGCATCCCTGGGATGAAACCCACTTGATCATGGTGCACTATCTTTTTAATATGTTTTTGTATGCGATTTGCTAAAATTTTGTTTCGAATTTTTGTGTCGATGTTCATTAAGGATATTGGTCTGAAATTTTCTTTCCTCGATGTGTCTTTGTCTGGTTTAGGAATCAGGGTAATATTGGCTTCATAGAATGAGTTTGGGAGAGTTCCCTCCTCTTCTATTTTCTGGAATACTTTGAGAAGTATTGGAATGAGTTCTTCTTTAAAAGTTTTGTAGAACTCGGCTGAGAACCCATCTGGTCCTGGACTTTTCTTTGTTGGTAGGCTTTTGATGACTTCTTCTATTTCATTACTTGAAATTGGTCTATTTAAATTGTGTATGTCCTCCTCGTTCAGTTTAGGCAATTCGTATGTCTCTAGAAACCTGTTGATGTCTTCGAAATTTTCTATTTTGTTGGAGTATAGGTTTTCAAAATAGCTTCTAATTATGTTTTGTATTTCGGTCGTGTCTGTTGTGATATTTCCTTGTTCATTCCGAATTTTAGTGATTTGGGTTTTCTCTCGTCTTCTCTTTGTTAGTGTGGCTAAAGGTTTATCAATTTTGTTTATTTTTTCGAAGAACCAACTATTTATTTTGTCAATTTTTTGTATTGTTTCTTTTGTTTCAATTTCGTTGATTTCAGCTCTCAGTTTGACTATTTCCTGTCTTCTACTACTTTTGGTGTTGGTCTGTTCTTCTTTTTCTAGGGCTTTGAGCTGTAGTGTTAGGTCATTTATTTTTTGAGTTTTACTTCTTTTATTAAATGCGCTCCATGAAATAAATCTTCCTCTAAGTACCGCTTTCATAGTGTCCCAGAGATTTTGATATGTTGTTTCTTTGTTCTCGTTTACCTCTTAAGAATTTTTTAATTTCCTTCCTAATATCTTCTGTTATCCATTCATCATATAGTAGCATATTGTTTAATCTCCAGGTGTTGGAGTAGTTTCTGTTTTTTAGTCTTTCATTAATTTGTAACTTCAATCCATTATGATCTGATAGAATACAAGGTAGTGTCTCTATCTTCTTGTATTTGCTGACATTAGCTTTGTGGCATAATATATGGTCTATTTTAGAGAAGGATCCATGTGCTGCTGAGAAGAAAGTGTATTCGCTCTTGGTTGGATGGTATATTCTATAAATGTCTGTTAAGTCTAAATTATTGATTGTGTTATTGAGATCTATGGTTTCTTTGTTCAATTTTTGTTTGGAAGATCTGTCCAGTGGTGAAAGAGGCGTGTTAAAATCACCTAGTATTATTGTGTTATGGTCTATTTGGTTTCTAAAATTGAGAAGGATTTGTTTAACATACATGGATGAGCCACTGTTTGGGGCATAGATGTTTATGATTGTTATATCTTGCTGATTTATGCTTCCCTTAAGCAGTATGAAATGTCCTTCTTTATCCCTTCTAACTAACATTGGCTTGAAGTCCACATTATCTGAAATGAGGATGGATACTCCAGCTTTTTTGCTGAGTCCATGTGCATGGTATGTTTTTTCCCCATCCTTTCACCTTTAGTCTATGGGTATCTCTTTCTATGAGGTGAGTCTCTTGCAGGCAACATATTGTTGGATCTTTCTTTTTAATCCAATCTGCCAGTCTATGTGTTTTGATTGATGAATTCAGGCCATTAACATTCAGGGTTATTATTGAGATATGATTTGTATTCCCAGTCATTTGGTTCATATTTAAAATTTTTGACACATCGTGGTTCCTCCTTTATTTGATAGTTCCTTTAGGATAATTCCTCCCTTTGCTGATTTGCTTCTTTGTTTTTTATCTCTTCCTCATGAAATATTTTGCTGAGAATGTTCTGTAATGCTGGCTTTCTTTTTGTAAATTCTTTTAGCTTTTGTTTATCGTGGAATGATCTTATTTCATCGTCAAATTTGAAGGTAAGTTTTGCTGGGTATAAGATTCTTGGTTGGCATCCATTTTCTTTCAGAGCTTGAAAAATGTTGTTCCAGGCCCTTCTAGCTTTTAGGGTCTGGATTGAAAAATCTGCTGATATCCGTATTGGCTTCCCCCTGAATGTAATTTGGTTCTTTTCTCTCACAGCCTTTAAAATTCTGTCTTTATTTTGTATGTTAGGTATTTTCATTATAATGTGCCTTGGTGTGGGTCTGTTGTAATTTTGTGTATTTGGAGTCCTATAAGCCTCTTGGACTTGATTTTCCATTTCATTCTTCAGATTTGGGAAATTTTCTGATATTATTTCTTCAAATAGATTGTTCATTCCTTTGGTTTGTTTCTCTAAACCTTCCTCAATCCCAATAATTCTCAAATTTGACCTTTTCATGATGTCCCATAGTTCTTGGAGATTCTGTTCATGATTTCTCACCATCTTCTCTGTTTGTTCAACTTTGTTTTCGAGGTTAAATATTTTGTCTTCAATATCTGAAGTTCTGTCTTCCAGGTGTTCTATCCTATTGGTTATGCTTTCTATGGAGTTCTTAATTTGGTTTATTGTTTCCTTCATTTCAAGGATTTCTGTTTGTTTTTTTTTCAATATCTCTAACTCTTTATTGAAATGATCTTTTGCTTCCTGAATTTGCTCTGTTAACTGTCGATTGGTGCGATCGTTCAATGCCTGCATTTGCCCTTTCATCTCATCGTTTGCTTCCCTAATCATTTTAATTATGTACATTCTGAACTCCCTTTCTGTCATTTCTTCTGCCATGCTGTCGTTGGATTTTATTGATGTAACATCTAGATTTGTTTGGGGCATTTTCTTCCCTTGTTTTCTCATATTGTTCAGGGATCCGTGGGTCATTAAGATATTGCAGATTTCCTCTATCAACTTATAATGTCCCTGAAGATTGCTAGTATATCCCCTCTTATCCTTCAGTAGCCTGAAGTTTTGGAGGAGGTTGATAATGCAGAGCTCCATGAAGAAGCTGCCTCTCTAGGTGTGGTAACCCTCAGGTGGCGTATATTCCCTGCTAGTGGGCGGAGGTGCCTCCACTTGTTGACCAATGGTCATCCAATGGGGAAGTAGACTGTGGGCTGAGGCAAGGCCTGTTTGTGCCTATGTCTCTGGCTTTACCGTCCCTGTGGGAAAACCTCCCCTGGCCGGGAAGAGTCACTCGGTGGGGACGTCTCGCTAGTCAGTTGCCCTCCTAGAGGTTCCCCTCAATCTACAACTACCTCCTGGGCTGGGCTGTCTTCTTCTGCAACGATCCCAGGGGCCCGGACCTACGTCCTGGGCCTGGGAGCCTCACCCTTCACAGGCGAGTCTCCTTAGGCTGCCTCTCCCAGAGAATCTGCCCGCAGCCCTGGAAACTTCGCTCCGCCCCTAGGCGTGTCTCTGTGCGGCTCTTCCAGCAAGAAGCCACCTAGCTCCTGGGACCCTGCTCTGCACCAATCGCCTGGCTATGCAGCCCCTCCCCTGAGCCACCACCTGGAGCCCCGTACAATAGCTCGGAGACACAGAGACCCGCCACACACCTCCTCCTCCGGACAGCCGCCCGGTTTCCGACGCAGTCACTTGGAATCCAAACAACTCACTTCGGGTCTCCTCCTCCCGCCAACCACCCGTAGCCCTAGGCAGTCACTCCAAGTCCAAGTGACCCGCCCCGTTCCTCCTCCTCCTCCTCAGGGTAGCCCCTCGGGTGTTCAGGAGCGGTGGCTCCGAGACCAGGTGACTCACCACGCTCCTCCTCCAGGCAGGCCACCGGTGTTCAGGAGCGGTTGCTTTTAGTCCAATCAGCTCACCACTCACCTCCTCCTCTGGCAACCGCCTGTGGTCTGATGCAGTCACTCCCAGGCTAAGCGTCCCACCGCTCTCCTCCTACAGGCAGGCCACCAGTGTTCTGGAACAGCTGCTCCGAGTTCAAACAGCTCGTCACGCAGCTCCTCCTTTGGCAACCGCCTGCAGCTCTGATGCAGCCACTCCCAGGTCAAGCAACACGCCGCGCTCCTCCTCCTCCTCCGGGCAACCTCCCGGCACTCAGGAGCGCTCGCTCTGGGTTCAAACAGTTTACCACGCAGCTCCTCTTCTGGCAACCACCTGTGGTTCTGATGCAGTCACTCCCAGACCAAGCGTCCCGCCGCGCTCCTCCTCTTCCTCCGGGCAGTCCCCCGGCGCTCAGGAGCGCCCACTCTGAGTTCAAACAGCTCACCACGCAGCTCCTCCTCTGGCAACCGCCCGTGGCTCTGATGCAGTCACTCCTAGACCCAAGCGACCCGCCGGGCCTCTCCTCCTCCTCCGGGGAATCCCCCGGTGTTCGGAGCGGTCACTCTGGGTCCAAACAGCTCGCCACGCAGCTCCTCCCCAGGCAGCCACCCGGAGCCCCAGCGGCTGCTCGAGTCCAAGCGCTATGCTGAGCCGCCTCCTCTACGATGATCCCAGTTGTCCGTGTTTACCGCTCCAGCGGGGGGAGGGGCGTCTCGCCGAGCAACTCCACTTCACAAATTCCCTGCGTTACGGGGCTACCGCCCCATCCGGGACGCCTCCCCAACAGGAGAGACTCTCCCGGCAGCTTTGAGTTGGTCCCAAGTCTCTCACTATCGTGTGCATGTTCTTATTTTGGGCTTTGAGGTGATCGAGTTGTTTTGGGAATGGAGGGGTATCCTTTGTGAGTATTTAGGAGGAGTTATTGAGGTCTCTGTATGTCTGAGATTTGTTGGTGACCTCGAAAACTGAGGCATTTTGTGCATGTGCATGTTTGCAACATAGAGGTGATTGTATATGTTCACATTTGAAAATAGAAATTGTTGTCATGTTGATAAGTATATTCATTTTGTTTGAATGTATTCAGTTATTGAAGTAGGGTTTATGTGAATGCATTTTTTGGATACTACCTGGTGTGGTTTGAAGCTCACCAGATATCCCCACCCAGAAGACCCTTGCCATAATTAAGGTTCTCGTCCTGGCAGATCAGCGGCACATCTGCAGAGGTTGTTGTGGTTGGTAGCTTCCTCCTTCTTGTAAATGCCAGGTTTGCCCACAAAATGTGTGATAAAGTCTGTGAGCTTGTTATACAAAAGATGTAATCTCTTTTTATTGGTCAAAACTTGTGAAACTGTGTCTGGTCTAGAGCATGGAATGAAAATCACTTGTCCTGTGATCCTCCAAGGTCCACCTTCCTCTCACATGATATAAAGTTAAAAAATTTCCCAAGTATCTGTCCAGAGAATTTTTCAGGCAAGAGCTGCACTCTGGATCAGTCGGCTGCAGCCAATAAACCTGCTTCCTTAATATTTCCTCTGGTGTGTACCTCTTCCTTCCTAATTCATATGTGGTTTAAATGTTTCTTTGGAGGTGGCTGGAATTTTGTGGATTTGTTAGAAAGGTTAGTGATTGTGATATTATTGGGTTTTGGTGTGTATTTGTTTGTTTTAGATTTTGACATGAGGAATTCTGGGTATATAAGCAGGAATGTGGCAGATAGGAAGTTTATGTAATTGAGAATTTTCAGTTCTTCAGTGTTGTGTGCTTGTGATTGTGTACATCAGCAGGTATGAGCAGTCCTGTATACACCTGTTAATTGTGACAGAGTGGCTGTGTGTGCTTTTAGGTCTGTGAGTGTACTGTGGAGTGTAGATTCAGACAGACTCCTGTGTTCTGAAGCTTGTGTAATCTATGAATACATTTAGGGATGGTCCTGGCATTTAGGAATGGTCATTTAAGAATGCATTTAGGAATGGTCATTCTTTAGCTGTAGGTGGGTGGTGTGTGTTTCCACTGAGGGAATGTAGGAGGTATGTTTATGTGGGAATCCAAGATAGGAGCCTTGGGTATTCATAGTGTATATGGTTAATTCATGGTATGGTGGGACTTGTGGATAGTTATTTAGAGGAATGTTAGAATGGAGTATTTTGTGACTGTGTATTTTTGTGGTTTGTGAAGGGTATGAGATCAGAGAGTGCAGTGATAAAATATGTGTATTAATGCCATAGATGTGTGTATTTGGGAAAAGATGATGCATAGATTGTAGTTGACATCATCGTTGTGTTCATTTGGAGAGGGTTGGGAGTCTTTATGGTGTGTTTGGGAGTTGGTGTTTGCACATCAAATGGTTCTGGGCATATAGGGTCATGTTTATGTGTGTATGTTGGTGGTTATGCCCATGTCCTTTAGGGTTATAGGTGTTACATTTTAATAATCATTTTAATAATGAAAGTTTACATTCAAACTTTGGGGGGTTCCTAGAGGTTTTTGTGTGTGTCAGGATGAGGCAATATTACTTATGTTTTTTTGAGTGTGTATTTCTGTGCACCTTTTGAAAAGCCTTAGTGTTTTTTGACCTTAATTGTGTTCATATGATCGATTACACTTATTGATTTGCATGTGTAAGCCATTCTCTCATCCCTGGAATAAAGTAACTCTGGTCATGTTGTATACCCTTAATATGTTGTTGAAGGTTATTTGTTAATATTTTATTTATTAAGAATTTTTTCATTTAAGTTCAACTGGGATATTGGTGCACAGTTTTCTTTCCTTGATGTGTCCTTATCTGGTTTTGGTCTGAGAGTGACACTGACTTCACAGTGTGAATTTGGACATGTTCCTCCCTTTCTATTTCATGGAATAATGTGAGGAGCACTGGCATAATTTCTTCAAATCTCACAGAATTTGGCTGAGAAACCATCTGGACCCGGGCTTCTATTTTTGGGGAAGTTTTTTATTACTGCTTCTATCTCATTGCTTGCTATTGGTCTGTTTAGGTATTCTGTATCCTTTCCTCTTGAGTCAGTTTTCACAAGTTGTAACTGTCTAGAAATTTACCCATTTTTTTTTCTACATTTTCCAGTTTATTGGTGTATTCTTTTTCAAAATAGTTCTTAAAGATTCTTTGGGTTTCTGTGACATCTGTGAAGATTTCTTTTTCAACTCTTGTCGTGTCCCTCGCCCGCAAGAAAGCACGACACAGGAATCTTCCTTCAGCAGTTTAATAAGGACCTTAATATTATAAAACCATGGTTTTTCTTCTTCTACCTCTTGAGCCGAATTCATACACTTTTATACTCTTGCAATAGCCAATCTACTCCTGCCACTTGGCCTATGTTCATAGGTGCTCCCATTTGCAACAGTTAGCTCAACCAAATATGGGCTTGTTTACCTAGAAAGCACTTCAGGAAACCAGCGCCATCTTATCATGGTGGCAAGGCGGCTCGCCACAGCTCCCCCTTCTTTATTTTATGAACACAGGTGAAGGTAGAGGCCCTATCCTACTGTGCAAAAGTGGCAAATAGTGAACGTCAGTCCCAGAGTGGTGCCTTCTCCGGGCCTAATATCACCTAAGCCGATGCCTTTTTTCGTAGGGTGGGACGTGGACATCAAACCCACATGCAATAGGGCATGCCTTCCTTGAGGTTTAAAAATAAAACTCTCAAGTGCAGTGCTTTGCCTCGCATCCTGTGTCCATGAAGACATAGTGGTATGGAAAACCATACTAGGGGGAGCTTATCCAACTTACGCAACTGCAAAGGCCTGAGGTAGGAAAACACATTACTCTTCTTGCCAACGCTGCACAATACAGGGGCACCATAATGAACACAAGGCATACAGTAACAGTTCTCTCCTCTAACATTATTGTTATAGCTCAAGATTAAAGGTGGAAGTTACAAGGTAATTGAAGCTTTAATTAGTACAAGAAATCCCTAGGATGTAAATTCACAGTCCTCAAAGAAAAGTACATAATAATTACAGCAGTACTCTGCAGACACCTAGCGTAAATGATAATTCTAACTCTAACAGAGATATATTAAAAATGTCACTTATTCCCGTGCCAGATTAGCCAACCACACAGAAGGTGACACCCCTTGTTCAATGGCTAACACAGCTTGAATTAACACCGCCTTTTCACGTGCTTGACACACTCTTAGCTTGCAAATAAACCAAAGGCAAAGGCAAATGCCTGCAAAACAAATACATCCAAAGATCCCCACACCAACCCATTCTTTAAAATAACTAAAGGCAGAGGTGAGCCAGTTAGAGAACTGACTCAAAGTAACAGGCTCAACACGAGTGTCATTTAAAATCGCAATCTGCAATAATTGTTGATTCATCATCTTCTCAGCTTCTAGGGACCAGTTGCCTGCAAGAAAGGCGGAAATCAAGTGGCTTTGATTTTTTGCTTCTTCATATCTTACTGGAGTTATACACATGTGTTTATGATTCCCGATGCATCCAACTTGTGCAATGTTGAAAAGTTCATCCAACTGTACTTGTAGTAAATCTATCCTTTGATTCGCCGCCAAGATCCCTGATAGGATATGTCTGTTGACGCGGTCCTGGGATTCTAGCACCTGTGCAGTTTGCTGTATGACTTGATTAATGGTTTGTGCTGTTTGAACTTGATTGGTCATGGCTAGAGCAGCGGTAGTGGCTGCAGCAGCAGAGACAGCAATAGCAGTTATTATGGCTGCGGTAATGCCAAAGTCTCTCTTTTCTCTGAAGAGGTTCACCAATGGAAAATTATCTGGATTGACCTCCACTGGGACAGGTACAAAGGTGGGTACCTTTACAGTCACAGCAACAGATTCACTACCGTTCCAACACTCTGAAAGCAGGCAGGTAATATTGTCATTAGAACAATTTAAAATCACTTCTGAACTGTTTGATAATAGAAATAGAAAAAGGGGGGGCAGGCGGCGAACAATGTCTGTCAGCCGCAGAATTATCATGTGCATCCAAAGTTAAAAAATTAATGGTAAAAAGAGCCAAAGACAAACGCTCTTTAGGAGTACGGCTTGCTCCTATTCCCCCTTTTTGTCTTTGTAAAAGTTCTTTAATCGTTCTATGAGCTCTTTCCACGATTCCCTGACCTTGGGGGTTGTAAGGTAAGCCATGAGTCAGTTGCACTCCCATAGTGGAGCAGAAAGAGGTGAATTGTTGACCAGTGTACGCCGGCCCATTATCTGTCTTTAAGGAGCATGGAAGGCCCCAGGCGGCCCAAGCCTCTAGGCAATGGGAGATGACATTATGGCCTTTTTCTCATGCTAAAGCAGAGGCATGCATAACTCCAGAAAAAGTATCTACTGAGACATGAACATATTTTAGGAAACCAAACTCTGCAATATGAGTAACATCCATTTGCCAAATCGTAAGAGGTCGCAAGCTTCGGGGGTTAACACCAAGAGAAGGGAGATGGTGAAATGGAACACAATGGGAACAATCTAAGATAATCTGTCTCGCTTCTGCTCGAGGAATAGAGAAGCGCTTACGAAGTGTTTGGGAGTTAACATGAAACTTATTATGAAAGTCTCGAGCACTGTCAAGAGAAGAAAGAAAACAAATTGTGCGGGTAGCGGCATCTGCCCTTGCGTTTCCTTCAACAATAGGTCCAGGGAGAGACGTATGAGCTCTTATATGTACAGGATAAAAGGGTGCAGAATGGCCCAAAATCAAATTTTGTAACTGAGTAAATAAAGATGAAACTTTGTTGTTAGGATTGATGGCACCTACAGTTTCCAACACCTTAAGTGCTCCTTAGAGAAGTCCTCTTATTCCCTGGGTTCAGGCTGACTGAGGGCAAAAGATCCAAATACTGGTCTATCTTGCCTTCTGTATTTAATTCCAATCTCTAAGTTTGATCTTAATCATCCAGCAAGCCAGTCTCACTAGTCATAAAGTAAGAGTACTGGGCTTTAACTTTAATGTCCATAACTTTACAGTTATTTACCCTTTTATCTAACTGGAGTCTGCATTAGTTCTGGAAGTTACCACTATTTGTTCTGGTATCTGTTACCACTATTTGTTAGGTGATGGCTTATTATCACAAGTTACATAGGTTGCGTGTTCTTGAAGCAGCTACTTCTGCAAAACATTAATAGGTAACAGTTTTACAAAATGAAATAAGTAAGAGTAAAAATATATTCTGCTTGTATAATAGCTATCTTGAATTTTGACTGAGAACCACATTATATTCCCTATGTGAGATCATAGTAATTTTACAACAAAAAAAACCCAATCTTTTGATTATAACTTTAAATAAGCTGAAGTCTGACTTATTTTGGAGTCACTTTAACATGCAGTAAGGTGGGAGGCAGAGCCTTATCTCAGGTAAGGCGTGGCTCCTTACAAATCTTAAGTGTTCTAATCCTACAACTAATTTTTGCCCCTTTTGCCATGACCAGCATGACCAAATTTTCAAGTTCAGTGAGGGTCAAAGGAGTATTAGAAAATAAAGGTTTATAAACACAGATTTTGAAGATTAAGCTGAGATCAGATGGAGCTCTGTTGTCTGATGGAAATGTAGATCTAAAGAGTTATGTTAGCATCATTTATACATGTCTTATTATTAAGTTAAAGACTATGTAAGCATTATTCTTTTTTTTCAGGAGAGTTACAGAGACTAGACGATCTAGATAACTTTTTCTCACAACTGCAAAGTGCAATGTTAGGAACTCTGTGTAGCTCTCAAAGAAGTCCACTGTCCAAAGTTACTGTAAGGTGGGCAGGAACTAGAGAAGGGAACTGATGAAACACTGGTTATCTAGCAAAACAATTTATTTCTGCCCAAGAGCTGTGTGCTTGATATCAATGTAAGAGCTGATAGGACTCCTGTACAGAGCCTCCCCAGGGAGGTTACTGCCACAGCAGTTAGGCATCTTGTGCTTCTACATAGGAACACTTCCAGGCACCAGGCATGCTACAGTCATGAAGTCAGGGACCCCAATCTCAGTCATTGTTGTCCCATTTTTGCTATAATGCATTATACTCTTTCTTAAATGTCATTTTAAGAAGTTTATATATATTGATTTCTGAGTCCATATAAACATTAGTTAACACAGTCTAACATTATATCCAAAACAGGAATCAGTCAAAGAAAGGCTGAGAGAGCTTTTAACTTTTCTTTTGTGTAGCAAAATGCTTTTACCTTCTACAATATGAACCTTTAAACAAATCAGGCTGTCACTAACTCTTAGATATATATTTACATTTAAATTTTTATCTCAGTGAAATAAGTAACCAATTTTACATATACCTTACTGATAATATGTCCCATAATAGAACATTAAATGATAGAAATAAATCCCCAATTAAAATTTACTCTTTATAAGTTTAAGATTACCATTACAGACAAGTTTAATCTGGAGAATAGCACAGCTTGATAAATTTCCTGCTTTAAAAACTTGTATACCTGAAAAATATGAACACATTTAATATACAACTAGAATCCATTTAAGAAAAATGTAGACTCTGTAACACAGTACAATACTTTAACAGTTGTTTAACCATAATTGTATACACCCCAATTTTTAAGACTAATTGTTCTAAAGAATAAAACTTGATAGACACAAAGTTAAGAGTAAATTAGTGTTTCTAAGAAATCCTTGTTAGTTTACCATGTCATTTTACCATGTAGATTAAACTTTGGTGTATATCAGAACATTAGTATTTTACATTAGGAAAAACCTTAAATAGCTTTGGCTGTTTACATGTTGAAACTTGCCCTTTATTTACATAGACGTTCTTAGCACTTACTTAGACCCTCATGTATTTCATCATACAAGCACTTTCTTATCCAGAAACATTTCCTTTTTCCTTTTACTAAATATATTTTTATATCCAGACCCTTTTATTTTCTCTTTCCTATCTGTTGACCCCTTTTGTTTACATTCTGAAACAACTCTTATGAAATTTCTGAATTTAGATAAATTGCTCTATTTTAATAAGATTAAATATTGTGTTGTTTATAGTACTCTAATTGAAACACAGTTGAAACCTTTAGAACCCTTTGTATATAGAATTGTACTTGTTAAGACATAACTCTTAGTAACCTTGTTTTTAGTTTAGTGATGACACAAAGCAAGTTTAAACCTTTTTTATTTACCAACCTATGAAAGCACCAATAATGTTTAAGTATGATACTCCATGGAATTTAAGGAGTTAAGAGTACTTGATGTTATTTAACAATTAGCATTTTAACTTTGTAAATTAATCAGATGTCTCTACAAACACATTTAAGTAATCCCATATATGTTAACTCTAATTTACTTATTCTGTAAAAACCAAGAAAGCAGGCAGGTGTCCTGAACAGTATTTGCTGTCTCTTTCCTGTTGAAGAAAAGTCCTAGAAACAATTGATATTAGACATTGTTTAACATCAACATTCCATTAGTTTGACCACCTAGAGACTTGCAAGTTATTTTTAAAGACATTTCATTTTTATTAGTTTACTCAATTTAAATTGAACCCTTTTAAATCACGTGAATAAAAGTATTTGGATCCATTTTTAAATTTTAATTTTAGGAGCGCTCAGTTTTGATACAGACAAAACATGACACCAGACAGCACGACATAGAAATAACACAAAATCAAAGGCCTTGTAACTTTATAGGTGAATCTCCATTGCAATATAACAGATGTTCAAAAACTTTAGTTGAATAAAAAATAGAACTGATCAAAAAGAAAAAAAATCATTAACCTAGGTATGCAAGATCAAAATTATGAGCTCAAAAATACAGCATTAAAGAAAAACAAAACAAAACAAGAATCCTGGAAAATGAGTTAATTCTGTGTAGCAGTCCAGAAGTTTAAAACAGACACCCTTTTGTTTTCTTTTTCTTATCTTCAGGTTACCCCCCTTTCCCGCTGAGACTGTTGCAGTTTACATTCCAATGCAGGCTTCAGCAAGGCCAGGCAGGGGGGAGGGAGGATCACCCAGGACTTTTTAACCCTTTTTCTTCCTGGTTGAGAAATCAGGTTAATAGCATTTTTGCATTCTCTTGTACATTGTTCATATACTAATTGTTTAATTAAAGGCATAGCTGCATCAGCATTCCCGAAGATCTTCCCTGCTGCATTTACCATTCTAGCCACAAAATCTGAAAAAGCTTCTGTGGGGCCTTGGACAATTTTTGTTAAGTTACCTCGCACCTCTCCTTTATTAGGAAGTGCTTTCCAGGCAGCAATGCAGATCTTATTAATTTGTTCATAAACCTCTAATGGAAAGCCTGTTTGCTGATTGGCAAATCTACCCTGCCCCAGAAGCATATCCACATCCCAGGCAGGTTTGCCCATAGCTTGGTTGCGTGCAGCCTGTTCATTGGCCCCCTCTAACACGAAGGCTGTCCAGTCTAAATATTTACCTGGGGAAACACAAGCTTTCACTAAACTGGCCCAGTCCGAGGGAGTCATGCAGAATCTATTGAGCCCCTCTATTTGGGCGATAGTAAAAGCAGCATCCACACCATAAGTGCGGACAGATTCTGCTATATTATTTATTGTTTTAAATTTTATGGGTTCCTGATGTCTTCCCCCATCATTGTCCTGGAATACAGGACAGGCAAACCCCAACTCTACATGGGCAGCCCTCCAAGCTGCAGAGTTAAAAGTTCTACCCGTGCTCGGAACCCCTCCCACATACGGGGGAGGATCATAGGCCAGAGCTGGCTTCTGTTCTTCCTCATAGTCCTTTTGTCTAAAATCTTTTTGCCTCTTAGTTCCCCCTTCTTTTATCTTTATCTTCCGTAAGTGTTGTGTTAGCTCTTTCACTTTCTCATCACCGTCTGATTCTGACTCCCCTGTTTCTTCTGGTGTTCTAAGGGCTTTTAAATCTGGGTATAGTCTCCTCTTTGGAATAGCTCCATAGACCTGCTCTCCTGCACTATGTTTACTGGAAGTACTCATAGAATCCTCGGACTTCTCCTCATGTAGTTGTTCAAGAACTTCCTGTCCTTTATGAATAGCTTCCTGACATCTACCATCAAGAATACATCCTTTTATTAATTTCCATAGCAGTATCACCCCTTTCTCCAATTGTCCCTGCTCCTGAAGGAAATCCAAATCTTTTCCCAACTTATCCCAGCTGGCAGGAGTCAAGCTTCCGGAGACAGCAAACCATGGGGCTGCTTTATCAATTCTTACAAGGAATGTTTCTAAAGTACTGCGTTTAACCTTGAGCTCTTTAGAGCGCAACAAAAAATCTAAAGACTGTACTAATGAACTAGATGGAGAATTGCCCATAATGAAAGCAGCATTCAGAGCAAGCAGAATGAAAGCAAAAACAAAATATCTTTCTTTCTTTGTTAATCGACTATGCAGGTCGATTCAATATTTTTCTTTGTTAATCGACTATGCAAGGTCGATTCCCGCTTTGTTAATCGACTATGCAGGTCGATTCAATATTTTTCTTTGTTAATCGACTATGCAAGGTCGATTCCCGCTTTGTTAATCGACTATGCAAGGTCGATTCAATATTTTTCTTTGTTAATCGACTATGCAAGGTTGATTCCCGCCCTCTCTTATCTATAGAGGAGTGCCACACTTACCTGTGGTACTTACCGGTGCACCCCCTAACCACTGAAAGTTCTAAATTCCCGGGTTTCGGCACCACTTGTCGTGTCCCTCGCCCGCAAGAAAGCACGACACAGGAATCTTCCTTCAGCAGTTTAATAAGGACCTTAATATTATAAAACCATGGTTTTTCTTCTTCTACCTCTTGAGCCGAATTCATACACTTTTATACTCTTGCAATAGCCAATCTACTCCTGCCACTTGGCCTATGTTCATAGGTGCTCCCATTTGCAACAGTTAGCTCAACCAAATATGGGCTTGTTTACCTAGAAAGCACTTCAGGAAACCAGCGCCATCTTATCATGGTGGCAAGGCGACTCGCCACAAACTCTAATTTTATTAATTTGAGTTTTCTTTTCTTGGCTCAGGGCTTATCCATTTTTTTTTCTTTTCAAAAATTGAGTCTCCATTTAAAAGATCCTTTGTATTTTATTCATTCTCAGTTTCATTAATTTTGTGCTTCATCTTAATTATCTCCTTCCTTCTACTGGATTTGCAATCAGTTTGTTCTTTTGCAAGGGCTCGAGATGTATCATTTGATTGTTTGTCTCTTTGGGATCTTGCTAATTTTCTTATGTCTGTCTCATTATCTATAAACCTTCCTCTTAGGACTACCTTCATAGTGCTCCAGAGATTCTGGTACACTTCTCTGCTGTTTGATTGGAATGTACAATTTGATTGATGTACAATTGTATGTTTTTTTCTGTTTCCATCATTTTTATTTCAGTCTGGCTGTTCTTGAGTGCAACGTGAGTCTCTTGCCAACAAGATAGATTTGGCTCATTGGAAGTGGAGACCATTTATATTCAGTGTTACTACAAAGAGATGTTTGGTATTTCCTTCTGTGTGTTTTTTGAGGTGGAATTTCTTTCCTTCTCTCACCTTGCTTAGCTACCCTTCAAATGAGATTTGTCCATTTGTGAGGTCTGTAGTTTGATTTTGATTTCTTCCCACTGATGTAATAGCTCTTGTATTTTCTTTAGTGCCAGTTTAGTAGCCATGATTTCTTTTTGTTTCTGCTTTTCTTGGAAAGTTTTTATTCCTCATTTGCTTCTGAAGGATAGTTTTGCTGGATATATCAACCTTGGTTGACAGGTATGTTCTTTCAGTGCTTGGAAACTGTTTGGAAACCTGTAATTTTGATTTTGTGCTGAGAATCAAAAGTAATTCTGAGTACCTTGCTTCTAAATGTGACCTGCTGTTTTTCTCTTAAGACTTTAAAAATTCTCATTCTCTGTGGTAGGCATTTTTATTATAATGTGTCATGGAGAGATTTTTTTCATCCTGTCCTTTGTGGGTTTCTGAATGCCTCCCGTTTGTGGATGTCCACCTCCTTGCCAGTGTTTGAATAATTTTGTTATTTTCCTGAGGATACCCACTCCATTAGCCTACATTCCACACCCTTTTTTCCCCAGTGATTCTTCAGTTTGGTGTCTTAATGTTGTCCCAGAGTTCTTGTATATTCTGGTCATGGGATCTTCATTTTCTTGAAAGTGTTTGAAGGTTCAAGGCTGGACACTTTGTCTTCCCCTCTGAGATTCTCTCTTCTCCATGGTCTACTCTATTAGAGAGACTTTCAAGGGACCCTCTTATTTGGTTTATTTTTGCTGTCATTTCCAAGACTTCCTTTGGTTCCCTTGCCCATTTATTGATGGGTTGGATTATTTATTTTCCTGGTGTTGAGTATTTAGAGTTCTCTGTATATCCCGGAATAATGCCTTATCTGAGGTACTGGTGGTAAAGATTTTTTCCTGTTCTGTAGTCTCTCTCTTCATGCTCTTGATTGTTTCCTTTGCTGTGAAGAAGCTTTTCAGTTTGACCTGAACCCATTTATTGATTCTTGAATTTACTTCATATGCTTTAGGAGTCTTATCAAGGAAGTCGGTTCCTAAGCAAACATGTTGGAGAGTTAGGCATTCTTTTTCTTCTATTAAGTCCAGTGTCTCTGGTCTGTTGCCTAGGTCTTTGATCCACTGAGAGTTGAGCTTTGTGCAGGGCAAGAGATATAGGTTCAATTCCATTCTATTAAATATGGATTTCTAGTTTTCTCAGCACCATTTGGTCAAGTGGCTATCTTTTCTCCCATGTATGTTTATGGTGCCTTTGTCTAGGATGAGGTGTCTGTATTTGTGCGGGTTTGTCTCTGTGTCTTCTATTGTGTTTCATTGGGCTTCATGTCTGTTTTGGTGCCAATCCCGTGCTGTTTTTGTTACTATGACTCTGTAGTATAATTTAAGGTCTGGTATTGTGTTGCCTCCTACCTCATTTTTCTCACAAAGGGTTGCTTTGGCTACTCTGGGTCTCTTATTTTTCCAAATGAATTTCATGACTGCATTTTCTGTTTCCATGAAAAACATCATTGAGATCTTAATAGGGATTGTATAAAATCAGCATAGTGCTTTTTTGATAGTTTGGCCACTTTGATAATATTAACTGCCTCTCCAGGATCATGGGAGATCTTTCCATTTTCTGAGGTCTTGTTCAGTTTCTTTCCTTAGTGTTCTGTAGTTTTCAGTGTAGAGGTCTTTCACCTCTTTTGTTAGGTTGATTCCCAAATATTTTATTTTTCTTGAGTCTGTTGTAAAGGGGATAGTTTTCTGATTTCTCTTTCAACTGATATGTCCTTGATGTACAGAAATACCATTGATTTACTGTTGTTGATTTTATACCTGCTTCTCTGCTGAATCGGTTTATTAGTTCTCAAAGCTTTGTAGTAGAGTTGTGGGTCTTCTAAATATAGAACCATGTCAGCAGCAGTGCACTACCCATGGGAAGAGGGAGTCCATCCTTCATTGGTTTGGCTTTTCAGGAATTCTGAGCTTTTGGGTTATTATTATTATTTTTTGGCCTCTCAAGGGGGCACTGAAGTGAGAGACTGCACCATTCAGTTTCCCCCTGCTGCTGTTTCCATGTGCCTTTGGCTGTTGGTTTAATGGAAGGGGGTGAGGGCTTCCTGTGGCTTCTCTGTTCTGAAATGCCCCCGGGCTAAATGGTCTCCATGCCAGAGATTGTCTTGATTTGCTAGGCACACTCTAGATCTCCTGGTTGGTGTCTGCTGGATTCACATGCTACGTTCAGCCTGAAATTCACAGATCTAAGGTCCCAGCTTGATTTCGTACCACTTTTATGTGGAAGTATTTAAGTCTGTGCTCCCTGTACATGGCTCGCAGACTTTGGCTTCTGTGTATCAGTTTATGAATGGGATGAATAGCCTCTGATCTGCCCAGGGCTGACTGCCCCTACAATTCTGGGGTTTTCCATGCCAAGATATGCCAGCACTTAAAGATTTTTACTGGCCTAGTATATTTCCCCAGCTTCCACGTGGAACTCATCTCCATTTCAGTTCCTTACCCTTGTCTGATGTACCCAGCTTTTCCAGTGTTCAAAACTTTCTGTCCGATATTAAGCATCAGTGGAGTTTGATTTTCCCTCTCACTCCCTTTGAGTTCTGATTTACGGGGCTGTGAGAACTACCACTTCCCACTAATCTGCCATCTCTTTTCCCCTCTCTCCTTTGTGTTTTTGTAGCAGGGATTGAACCCAGGGGTGCATAACAAGGGGGGCAGGTTGAGCAAACTTGTGATGAAATTTCCTGTTTGGAATATTTTTCTAAACTGGGTATTCATTTACCTAGTAGCTGCTCAACTTTGATTTGTAGACTTGTCATAAGCTGATATACTGGTCTGTTGTGATCATTTGGTGTTCTCATGTGAGAGCAAAGGCCTGGAGCATCCTAGTCTGCCATCACCCTCCCCTTAATTTTTGGAAGCTAGTGTTGCTGGACATACGGTTTTCCTATGTAATTCACCTGCTTTCTTTCTCCTTTTCAGAGTCACTCTTAGTTTTCAGTTTTGGACAATTTGACCGAGTCTTGGTTGGGTCTCATTGGGTGTGTTTTGTTGGAATTTATCATCTTGGTGTATGGATTCATGCATACTGTCATATATGGAATGTTTTGTGCACTATTTCTTCAAATATGTTTTATCCCTTTAGTCTCTTCCTCTTCCCTGTGGTATTTACATGGTGTATTTGTTGGCATTGTTAGTGGTTTCCCAGAAATTTCTTCGGTGGTTATGTTAGTCATTTTTCCATTGCTCTGTTCAGAAAACCTGAGAAGTACAACTTTGAGGAGGAAAAGTTTATTTTGTTTCTTGGTTTCAGAGGTTCAGTCCATAGTGAGTTGACTCCACTGCTGTAGACCCCAGGTGAGGCAGTGCATCATGCCTGAAGGGCATTGCTGTGGAAAACAACTCAGGAAGTGGCCACCAGGCAGCAGAGAGAGCGTGAGTGCAAGGAATCAGGGATAATATTATCCCTAAGGATATGCCCCTGCTGACTGACTTCCTCAAGCAACATCATACCTGCCTAGAGTTAACCACCCATAAATGAATTAAAATTATCAATCCTTCAGATGGGTTAATCCACTCAGTGGTTTCAGCTCTCCTAATGTCATTATTTCACCTCTGAACCTTCCTTCATCATGTCATACATGAGCATTCGGGGGACATCTCATATCAAAATGTAACACTTTTGTTGATTATTCTTCATGCTGTCTTTTCCTTCCTGTTAGTCCACATAATCTGTCAGTTTTTCTTAAGTTTGTGAACTATTTTGCATGCTCTGATCTGCTGCTGAGCATTTTAATGTCTTTTTCACTTCAGTACTGAGGTTTTTAGTGCCCAGACTCGCATTTGATTTCTCTTTTAATTTCTACCTTTTTATTAAGAGTGTTTAAAAATAATTTTTTTAGTTGTGGAATGGACCTTTATTTTATTTATTTGCATGCAGTGCTGAGAATTGAACCCAGAGCTTCACACATGCTAGGCTAGTGCTGTATCACTGAGTTACAACTCCAGCCCTTGATAGTCTTCATTTGGTGAACAGCAGTTCTCTGGGTTTCCTCTTATACTGTGTTCAAATTTTTTTTTTTATCTCTTTAAGCATGATTAAGATAGTTGATTTAAAGTCTTTGTGTAGTAAGTCTTATTATGACCTGTGGGATGTTTACTCAGTTTTCCAGAGCTAGGGCGGTGAGGCAGATTAGAAAAAGGTATGAGTAATTTGTGAAAAAAACAAGACGCACAAATGAGTGAAGAGCAGGGGCGTGGTGGGATGATCCAGCTTCAGTGGAGCCTGTGTACTTCAATTCAATGGGTTGGAATGCCAGTGGGATTCAGAGTGAAGTACTTCACAAGGAAAGAGGAAGAAGATGCAAAGACAACTTGGTTGGAGCCTAGAACGTTAAGTCCACCATCCTCTACTTCTGGGCTGCCAGGTTTGAACATAGGGCTGTCTGAGCCAATGGGCAGGGTGTTAGCTTAAACTGAGCAGTCTTGCATTGGTGGAATTGCACTGAGAGTTCTCAGAAAAGCAAACCCCTGCCTTGAGATGGCTCCCAGCATCTCCCCCTTCTTTATGCTTTAAATGTAAGTGGTGTGCAGTTACATGAAGCTCTCAGCTCTCCTTTCTGAGGGTATGGCAATGTATGATTATGGTACAAAAAAGAATTAGTAGCAAATATATCATTCTAAAAACACACCATTCAGAGTGTTTCAACATATTTCCAGGACCAAAGCCTTTTAAGTCATGAAGTATTTGTTCAGCTAGAGATGCAGGATCCATGAGATCGATTCAGCTTTTCCGAATATCCTGGACATGATGATGTAACTCCATAAGGTCAAAACCATTATTATTGCTATGTCAAACACCCTTTAGATGATTTTTGACCTTTTCCCACTCCCTTTGGGAAACATTGTATTTGGCTGCAGTAACACAGATATACTTATAGCCAGCATGGTTGTCTTAGCCTTTGCTTAAATTTGAGAGCAGAAATTGAATTTCCAATATTTATGCCAGTAACTTCCAAAGCAGTTAGCTTAGTCTCAATCTTTTCATCAACATTTACTTGATGTGTAGGGCCTTGGACATATTTTGAGCCAAATTATTAAGAAAATGAGCATTTTGAATGTTTTGCGATAAAGCTACAGAAGCCGTCACTGTAGGAGCTCTAAAGAATGAATGCTACATGGTTACTTTTCTCCTTTTCTTCTTGCTCTAATGTTTCCAGACATTAAAGCGTAAGGAGAGTGAACACAGGTCTGCAGGCCATAGTAGTAGCTGTCTTTACAGTTCCCGTCTATGAAGCCAGGAATAGGGCCATCTGTATAATGGTGAAAATCTGAGGGACCATTAAATGCCACAGATCTTTTTGTATGCCACCATCACTTAAAGGCAGGGTATTACCAACAAATACTCCAGGAGTCATAGAATCCTGCTGTAGCTGTCTTCCATCAATTCTTGGAGCCTAATCCAAAATATATTCACAATTTCTAGAGACTTTATGTTGCACTGGCAATACATTTGCACATTCTGTCCATTTAGGAGAGCTGCCGATTTCTACTGCAGAATGATTAGGGCAGTGAGATATTGGTAGATGCTCGATGGGAATGACTGACTTCTTGTGGGAAAGTCTCATTTTAATAACTGTCTAGACATATGATCTTAAGTCCTAAGGGCCAGTTGATTAGCTGTCTGGGTCCCCCCTAGGCTGTCTTTTCCTTGAAGGTTACTTTTAAACAGCCAGCATGTTTATCATGGTACCAACAGATAGGTAAATTTCCACTATATCCAGTATAAATACTGTTACATGAACATGTGTAACGTGTTTGTGAAACCTCCCATCATGAGTATCATCAGTAATACTAGGATGTATTCTCCAGTCCACACATCTGGGTGTGCCAAAAGTGGATCTGGGAAATAGGTCCAGTAATTTCCCCCATGACCTTCCCTTACCTGGCCATTCAATCGAGCCAAGATAGCCACAAATATTGTGGTTGGAGATGTTGTGCCTCCCTATTGTCCAATCACCTGCTTGACCTGATGTGTCAGGTCCTTCATTTATCTGCATGAGGGCAGATTGAGCTTTTTGAAAAGCCTGTACCCTGTATCATTACTGATTCTGTTCCCTTCCGTTGTACTGTTTGTCTTTCCACCAAACTAAGCCTGCCAGGTCTACTGTAGTAAGAGGCATATATTGCTCAGTAGCAGTGAGATTTTTAACATTGTAATATTTAAAAATCTTAAAACAAGGAGAGCATGAGAAACAACTTTGTGGGGTACTGTCTCCCCCCCTTTCTTTGTAAAGTTGTCGAAGAGTTAGTATAACCTGGAGCATCAGCCTTAAATTGTAGAGAATGGCCCAGCACTGCAAAAGCAGCTAAGCAATGAGAAATAACAAAGACTGTTTTCTTTTATACGGTCAGTGGCATAAAAGAAATGAGAACAAGTCTCACTAATAACATGAGCATAACATGGTTTGCCAAATTGAGGGATATGAGTTACATCCATCTGCCACAATTGATTTGGCCATAAACCACAGGGATCAACCCCAGTGGGTGAAGCTGTGTATGAATCACATACTGTGGCAATAATGAACAATTTTGTATCAGCTTGATCTCACATAATGTGAATTTTTTTTGTGCATATTGGAAGTATTCTGATAATGTGAAGAATGAGAAGTTTGAGCACAGTCATATGGAGACATTTGTTGACAGGCTGCAACAAGTATTCACCTTAGCATGATGAGATTTAGAATGAGCTCTAATATGACCAATAAAACAAGGACATTGATGTACTTGAACTATTTATTGTAAAGCATGAAATGAGATAACTCTTCTGACTGTACGTGTCCAGTTGTAGCTGTTTCAATGCACACAGCAACTCCTAAGAACTGTCACTGTAGATATTAACTGATTTATTAGCAAAACAAAGTAAGGCACAAATGAGTGCTTAAAGCTTGACTTGCTTTGTAGGGGTGTAGGAAAGTTGCACCACCTGAGTATGACTCCAAAAACTAGTTCTTCCTAAACTGGAGCCATCAGTGAACACTGTGGCTAACCCCATCTATTGGCTGAGCACCTACAATCTTTGGGAAAATAAATGAGGTTAAAATAGCAAATGGAATGAATTTATGCTGAGGACAATGATTGTTCACTTGGCCAGGAACATTAGCAAAAGCTAACTCTTAGTGTGTGAGGATTGTTGAAGTTGTCGTTGAGCTAAAGAGGGCACCACAGTGAAAGAAGACCTAGCTTTCACCAAATGCATAACTTAACTTTGGTCTTGAGCAAGAAAATTATGAAGTGGTGTCAGTATAAACACTGAAAGTTAGCTTTGTATTTGTCCTGTAAATAATGGTCTTATTATCCTTAATTGACTTAGGTTCTTATATTAGGAATTGTACTGTAAAGTATTAACAGACAATAAATGTGAAGTTTGTAAAGAAAATACAACAAAAAACTTGCAATTTGTATACTAGCTATAAACAAGGAACATGATTTTTTGTAATTTAAATCCTTCCTTAGATATGTATATATAGTAATTTTTGTTTAAGGTTACAGTAATGTTTATCAGAAAAATCTATTTTTCAACTTAATTTTAAATGAACTTGAATGATTATCTTAAGATGGAGATGTAGAAATAAAAGTTGTGAAATACTTCCAACTTTATTTGAAGATTATACTTGTTCTTATTTTGCAAATAGCTAAATATTTTTCCTGCTTATAAGGCTTTTTATTTGTGCTTCCATGGAACGTTTTTATTTTGTCTGGGTAGGGTACTGGGTCAGTTTGGGGTCTCTGTCATGCACACAGCTTAGGCTCAGGTCAAGGTGGATCACTTCCTCCATCACCGAACTGGATGGATGCATGGGCGGTGTGTTCTCAAGGCAGGCCTGGCCCTTGGCTCTGCTGCTGCTGCTGCTCTTGTCCCTGAACCTGAGGCTGTCCTTACCCACCATCCCCCATCCTCCATCCCTTCAGAGGTTTTGGGGGAGATAGATGTGACTCCATGGGGCAAGAAATCCTGGAAACCACTGCCCCCTTCCACTTAAAGGGGCCTAGGGCTCTTTGGGTGGGACCCAAAGTTCTTTTGACCTGGGGCCTGATGGAAAGGCTGTGGTGGGGGTTGGCTGAGGTCAGGTGCTGAACCAGGAGTCCCTGTATCTTCTCTTTACATTCACTCCAATACAGGAAGCCGAGAGACATCAATCTAGGTAGGTCAGTTTGCCCACTCTGGTGAGGATCTTACTTGGGTGGAAATCCCCAACAATGCCCAGGTGTAGGACTGTGGAACAAGACAGGTGGTCTGGGTCTAGCCCTAGAGCTGGGTGGAGGGCCACAGCACCAGGGCTGGTTCTTTGGGGCCCAGAGGTGGAGGTTGGTGGGCTCAGAAGTCTCAGGTCATATCAGTTAACTTCTGAGATTCAATTTTCTCATCTGCAAAACAGGCACAGAGGTGTGCCACAGGGCATCCCTCCCTGTTCATTTGGGCTGGGTCACTTTTCCCTTGGTCTTGGTGTTCATCACTGGATGAAGGCATGGGCCTGCAGGAGGAGGACAAAGTGTGTGAGGGCACATGCTGGACTTCTTGGGCCAGGTGATGCTGCCTCAGGGAGCCTCTGCAGCTGGTCCTCCTTTAAGCAAGTGTATTGGAAATGATCACTCATGGTTTTCAGTATTATGAACCTGCCATGTATGCATTATTCCATCCTTGGGGCAAAACTTCCAAGTCCTCTACCCTGAAGCATAGGTTACTCGTGCTGGGCCCAGTGTTTTTACCCACTTTGCACTAACCCTTTCATTCTTGTTCACTTGTTCAAAGACCCAGTGTGTGCTTTCCCCTTAGTCCGTCTATATTTTCCATTAAAGAACAGTGCTGGCAAGAAATTCAGGCCTAAGTGACACTGCCAAGGGCCTCAGTCAGTAGGAGACAGACAGGACCCTTTGCCTTTCCTTCCAAGTTCCCTGGTTCAGCGGAAGAGCTTCTGTCTTCTGACGTTCATCATCCATGATCAGATTTTTTTCTTTGCTCAGCGATCAGTGTTAGGTTAGGGATTTACAATAGCAATGAGCAGACAGTATGGGCAAAAAGGATGTTTAGCTGCCTCTTTCTATGACTCTAACTGACTTGGGCTAATTATATGTGCATCTGGGGTCTAGCATTATGAAGTAGTGTAAAATAAAACCGATCACAAAATTGGGAGTAAAAGGGTTTTTCAACAATGAAAAATTTATATCACTGGCCCCAGAAATAAATGATAAACTGACTCAAATCTTATGTCAAAGATGTGAATGAAAATTGTGGGAAGTAGCAGATTAGTGAGGTGAAATAAGCAAAGTATTGAATATCTTATGATAGTCACATGTTTTGCAGATATGATAGGATGAAAAAACACAGTAAAGAATGCAAACCACAGTACAATGTGTTCACTATCCCCATGACTGAGTGCCTGATAAGGGTCATAGCTAATGACACCTGCCCAGCATTGACAGAGTACAGGAATGAATTGCACTGGCCAAGGAAAACACCAAAATACAAAATTCCAGGCATCATTTCTAACAAATGCATATCACTTTTGCAACACCTTAAAGTCAAACTATTGTACATTCCTGCACCAAGTTTGTGTGAGGAAGAAAGTGAATTCCAAACAGCAGTGGTGTAAGATGGAGAAAAGCAATGAAGAAGGTTAATGAATAGTGCCCCCAGCATCAGATTGGAGAGCTAAGATTTCGATGAGTGGGTGCACATTGGTGGACCGAATCCAAAATGCAAGCCCAGTACATGGGGAGTGATTGCTAGTGCTGGAGACGTCACGGCTCTATGATTGTGAAGTCCCTCTACATTAACAAGACAAGGGTTTATCCCCTCTTGCCCATTATATCTGTCCCTACCTCCACTAATTCCAGATTAAGTATAGTATATACTTATAGTATATGCTACTCCATATACAATATCATCAGAAAATCTTCCACGCTTTTGAAATCTGCAACTTGTATTATGGAATTGAGTTCAGACTCTGACTTGAGTGTGTTTATTGCATGGAAACATTGGACAACATGATGCTCTGAAAAGCAAAAAGGGTTTTTTTGGGGGTTCTGCAGGCTACACAGTGGTTCTTTGAGCCTAGTGGAACTCTCCAGCAAAGTGGTTTACTAATACTAGATTTCTGAAGAATGTAGAGATAACAGTAATAGGCAGTGGGAGTCACGAAGATGGTTTCCTATAAAACACAATCCACTGAGCGATCCTCTTTCATTTCCCCCTGCTGCCTCCCTAAAAACCCATGTGTTTATTATTCAAGTGCATATGCTGAATTTTCTTCAGAAGGTGCAATCATTGTTAAAATTAATGAAGAGCCCAACTACAAGAGCAATCCAGTGTGGGATCTGGAAAACTGGACAAGGATTATTGATGAACTGTAATAGAGGGACACTGATAAAATGACTGCGCTGTAGTCTGAGAAACAATTGCAACCTGGCTCAGAGGCACTTGCCAAATGTGTCACTACTGTAGTATTTGAAGGAAACTTGAGGTTCTTCTCTACCTACCAGAGAATATCCGCCCGCCCTAACCACACCTTCTGCCCTCTACTGTGACCCAACTTCTGTGGCTTGATCCCACATTCCACAGGTGTTTACATTCAAACTTTTCTCAGCTTCTCCTGGACTCTGAGCATCTGCTCTGGGTCCCGTGTAGACATTTCTCAACGTGGAGTCTGTCAGTGTGTCAGTGAACTACTTTTAGAAGGATGTGAGTCCAAAGGGTCAGGGGCATGTCACCCTCTCATCTGGGGTATTTGAATGGAGCCTTTCCCTGTTCATTCTGATTGAGCTGAAGTAGAGGAAGGAAAGGACACTGGGTTACCCTAAGGACCTCTCACCCGTGGTGGCTGGGGACAAGCAGGGAGGACTGATTCTGCTCATGAGGAGAAGGCCTCTTTAAACATAGATTGAGATGCCTCAGGGGAAATTCACTGGGTCAGGAGGCAGTGATTTTTTTTCTAGGAGGAGAGAGTGAGTTCACTTCCATATGGTTTACAGGCAGTGGTAAGGTAATGTCATGGCAGTGTCTCAGAGTGAGTTCAAGGGGAAAGGCTGATCCCTGTGCCTTTCTGCAGATACCTGGAAAATGCCTGTGATGTCATTTGGAGGGATATAACTTGAGTATCCTAGAGCTTAAAGGGACTGTATATCGAAATGATTTTAGCCACAAAACTGCTCAGTGGGGTTCTCTGTGACCACATCTGTGAGATATCCTCTTTTAGAGTGAGATCACAGGGGACTCCCAACTGACACACTCCAGAGGCCCTCATCTCTTTCCTGACCAGAAAACTCTCCTTTAGTCCAGATATAAGGTGTCTTTCAGCCCACAGAGTCAGGGAAGCCAGGGAATTTAAACTAACATAGAGAATGGGCCTCTCTTACTTGTTCTGAATTGTAACTGTTTTCATGGAAAGAGGGCTTGGGGACTTCCTGTTCTTGTCCACTGTGACATACCCTCAGCCATTGTTGGTAGGAAGGGTTTGTTCATTTCCCTGTCTGGTACTTCAGGAACAGTGAACAGTTGTGGGGTTCTCTTGTTTTTCCAGTAGCAGGTTCCGTGATGGCTGGGTTTCACTTCAAGAAAGGAAGAGGATGAACACAGAGGAAGATGCCTTGTGTTAGCTTTTTGTCAATGTGTGGAAAACAGCAATCTACTGAGAGGAGGAAAGACTTATTTTGGGTTCATGTTTGAGAAGTTTCAGTCCATGGTCAACAGACTCCATTGCTCTGAGACCAATGTAAGGCAGAACATCATGGGGGAAGGGCACGGAGCTTAGCTCAGCCAATGGTAGTCAGAAAGCAGAGAAGAGGAGGAGCATTCAGCAGAGAAGAAGTAATCCTCCATGGCCAACTGAAATCTTCAGTTCCCAGGCTCAGTTCCAACAGGACAAGTGATTGTGAAAACCTCTAGAAAGTCCAAGACTTACTTCCTCTAGCCATGCCCCACTTGCCTACAGTTACAGTGGTCTACTAAGTTACTCATCAATCTAAATTATTAATCAACTGATTAGTTACAGCTTTCATAGTTTAATCCTGTCACCCCTGCATTAATGCAGGAGGTTTTGGGAGATACTGCCCATCCCCACCATAACATTCTACCCCAGCCACTAAAATCTCCATCACATAATGCAAAATGGATTTGAGTCCATTTACAAGAGTCCCCACAATCTTAATGCATTCATCACTGCCTCAAAATCCAATTCTCTGAGACTCAAACTCTGAGATACAAACTGACTGTGAGACCCTATAACAATCAAAAGTATGTTTATATATATATATATATCTCCAAAATACAATTTCACAGAATAAAAATTCCCTCCTAAAAGCAATCTGGATATAAAAACAAGTATGGGACCTAAACAGGACCAAAACCCAGTCAGGCAAGCAGGCCCTGTAACTCTGCATACAGCATCTGGAGCACTTGGTGGCAACATGTGATTTCCAAACAGCTGGAATAGCCTGCCTCTTGCCTTTGAAGCATCTGTGGCACAATTCATATCCAAACCACAACACTGCAATTATATTTAGAAGTTAGGTGTCCTGCTTTTAGATGCAGGTAGTGTGGAACCTGCTCTTCTTCACTAGACTCTGCATGAGCTTCTGCTGAACAGAACCTCCACGCAACCTTGCAGCTGGCTCACGCATGTCTTACATGACTCTGGGAATGCAAAGGAAAAGCACCGCAGAATGACTCCAATTCCCAGGCCCAATTCCAACATGACCAGTGGTTGTGAAAATCTCTAGAAAGCCCCAGTGCCCACCATTCCACTGGCATTCATAGACCTCAGCTGCCATTGCTGGCTTGCAAAGAGAAGATCTCAGCTATCTGACTGTCTATCTCAGAGACCTCTTCCCTGAAAAGAAAGCTTCTTCTGTCATGCAAATACCAATGGTCATGGGGAAATGGCTGGCCAGAATCTGTGCACCCACTGGATTTTAGTCAGAAGTGCTGGAAGAAGTACTCTCACACTGGGCAGAATATGCTCCTGGGAGACCTCCAGGGATGCTCAGTCTCTAGCTGGGGAGAGATTTCATTTAGCTGCTTTTGTTGAGTTGTGAAAGGCTAGGAAGGAAATGAAGGGTTTTACAAGGAGCATCAGCAAATGGAAAGTTGAGGTGGTGATGGGGGCCACAAATTTTGAACCTGTCATCTTCACATAAAACTTTGGAGTGCCTGGGAGCAGGTTCCCTTGCTGTTGGTGAGAATGCCAAGAGGAATGGTACCGCTCTACAGAATCAGTTTCTAGCGAGATGCCCCGGAGACTGACCAACTCTCAGCAAAGAATGCCCAAGGGGCCTGAGTCAAGAAGAGTTTGGGCAATGTTCAGGGAATCTTCAAGTACTGGGAACAAGATTTCTCTGGGTATAACTTTAGACTGGAGGAATGAAGCCCAAAATTCACTTGGGGACATTTGCAAACTTCACAGTTTCTTTGCCTGCAGGACCCTGAACTCTTGTCATTTGCCCTCAGATTCCCACTAAGGAACTGAGGAGCCTCACTCCTGCTGCCATTTCCCCTCCTCCATACTGCCCTTTTCTTTGCCTCCACAGTATCACCAATGCTGAGACCAGGCATGAACCTCAATCCTGGTGCCCCCATGTCTCCCTTCAGAGGCCTGCCCTTTCTTCCATTTGCCCCTGTGCCAACACACCATCCACTCTGGGAGCTGCCTCTGGCACCTCATGTGACTACACCCATCTGAGGGCAACCCTCTGCTTTCCCTGGAATATCTGTCAGCAGGAACTGACTTCCATACTCTGTGTGGCTGAGCAGTTCAACTCTGGACAAGATGGGCCAGAATGGAAACCAGCAGAGCACCCTCATATTCAGAATGTTGCCCACACTCAGGGACCCCTCAACAGTAGTACCCTGGGGGCCTTTTGTGGGGCTGTGGAGCATCCTGCTCCTTTTCTTATAGCTGTGTCTGCCCTGAGGACCACTGTGCCTGCCACGGCCAGTGGGGAGATCTGGAACTGTGGGGGCCACTGGCACCTGAGCCTTTGCTCTCTATCACCAACACCGTTTGCACAATTAGCCCCCTCATCTTCCCCATGAGTGCTTGCTAATGACATGAAGCACATGGGGAGGGTGGACTGCCCACCTTCCAGGCTGTGGTGCCACCAGGGACTCCAGCAGACCTTAGAGCATCTATGAATATTTCCAATGCTGGCAGCAATCCCTGGTTTGCAGGCACCTTCCTAACATTCCAGATGTAGCAGCACGTTCCTGCTTCCTCCTGTGAGTGTTCTACCCAGGGACCAGAATCCTCCTGGAGCTCTGACAGTGGGGATGGAAGAAGGAGGCTGAGATGTAGGAGAACTGGAAGGAAGGTCCTGAGGGTGGGGGTACAACCTGAGAGACCTACATTCCCAGCAACATTCATCTCACACCAGGGGATGAAATGTGCCTTATCTCAGTTGCCCTTCATTGCCCTCTGAGTGCAGCAATCTTTGTTTTCAGGGATCATCACCATCACATGGAGGTCTCAAGGTCAGAATAGGTTCCTGGAGTAACGTGAGCAAGGATTTGGATTTGGTTCTCTGACTCCATGATTGTCCCTTCACTTAGTATTTTCACTTTCTAGCATAGACCTGGTTGTTCATGGCAGACAACATCACAACTAGTGTTCAAGGTAGGGGTAGAAGCTCCAGGACAGATCTCTGTGGACACCCAACCATATAGTTTTGGGGAATTTCTGTTTTGGATATTGAGGTGATGCGGAACTCATTTCATTTGGCTGCCATTCAAGATGCTACAGACTGAATGGCTGAAACCACAGGCATTCATTTTTTACAGGTCTGAAGTTGGGAAGTCCCAGAAAAAGGTGCCAAATTTAATATCCAATCAGTGTTGTCCTGGCTTGAGACAATGGCTGGCTTGCTGTGACCTCCTATGACTGAGCAAGCTTCAGCATCCCTTCCTATTCCTGGAGGGGCACAATTCCGATCATGAGAACTCTACCCTGTGACCTCATTAAAATCCTAAGAACCACTGAAGTCACCATCTCCAAACACTATCACATCGGAGGATAGGATGTACACACATTAATTCTGAAGGACAAAATCACTCACACCATAATAACAACAAGAACTCAAGGGAAAGTCAGAGATGCCAGTGTAATACTTGGTGTTGTCTCTAGTGTATGAGAGCATGTCTTGGATGCAGGGAGCCCACAGTGGGAGGTGAATATGACTAGGCAGAGGAGGCAAAGGCGAGGTGTGTGTTGGGCCATGTCAGCTGGCAATGGAGTATGGGTTGTGGATTGTGACTGGTTCTGAGGAATCCCAGCCCAGTGCTTTAGCCCCTATCTGAACTGGAGCCCACCATGACTCTGGAGGAGGGAATGCGGAGGGGTCTGCAGGAATGTCAACACACAACTTTGACCACATGATCTATGAGATGGCAGAAAAGTGCATCAGAGGCCTTGATCTAGGCCTACGTGCTAGGGAACATGTGTTGCACAGCTGGCTGTAGTGTGGCTTGACACCTATACCTGGCCATGAGGGGCATCTGCTACCACAGGGAGAACCACGGAGCACCTTGCTCTCCAAGCATTGGCCCTCTCTACTGGGAGAGTTGGATATTCTGTTAGTCCCAGAAGCTCTGGCCTCAATGTTCTTAGTTTCACAACTGCCTTGAGGTTCAGGGTCAGTGTGGAGGAGTAACTAGCCAAGCTCAGGAGGTCTCCTTCAGCAGTGAGGGCTGCGCACAGGGTTCAAGATTTCCTGGCCTGGTGCTGGCCACCCATGTGGCAAATGAACCCTTTGACAGCATATGGGTCACCCCTGCTTATGAAAGTTGCCACAATCATACCCTGATGTTCCAGAAGAGATCTGGAATTTGAAGAACATGTTTAGGGAAATCCTGTGTCTCAGATCCCCTGAGCACCTGTCTCTGGCCTTTTTTGTCTTTGCTCCAGGTAATCCTTGCCATTCAAACAAAAAACAAATGCAAAAACAGCCCTCTTTGGAAGCAACCCAGCTTTCACAGCAGAGCTTCTACTCTCTCATGACCTCTCCTGGGCCTTGTCCCCTGGGTCCTTATTCTACGGTTTAAGAGTTCCAATGACACCATTTGTAGAAAAGCAGAGGACCCATGGAGTTATCTTACATAAATCACATCTTTGACAAAATGATGATGCTTGGCTTCCTGTGTGGTTCAGGACAGGGACATGAGAAGCCTGGAATAAGGAGGGGATACGTAAAGGAATGTGCCCTGTTCACGGAGGCCCACGTGATTCCCTTCAGGGGCTTAGTGATGTAGGATGTTCCCAGAAGTGTTTCTGCCTTGGGAATTTATCCCTCCTGGGACTGGACCAGCCCAGGTCAAAGCACTGCTCCCCATCCCTGCTACCAGTTCCCCACTGGTATGAAGCTATGGCTTGGCTTTCCTGATGACTAAGTCTGTGCCTTGCTTACCTGCCAGGTTTGTGGAGTTTGATGCTGCAGAGATGGAGGATCCAATTGATGGCAGGTTCCAGAGCCAGCCTCCTGTAATCCTGTGGAGTCTGTATCTTCCAAGTTCTCCAGTCCGTGATGTTGTGCAACAGCCAGGTAGAGCTGAACACATTCCCACAGGAATCCATGATAAAGAAAAAAATATGCCAAGGAAGTGTGTTGTCCCACATGTGAACATTTCTTCAGGACAGGAGATTCATCTTGCAGACAGAACAGCACCCTAGCATCTGGGATTCCTGCTGCCCTTGGATTTGAACTGGATATGGTCTACTTCATGTTCATCTTCTCCTCCCTTGCCTGTTCAAAGAATCAACACACCATTTGCCCAGGACATGAGAGTCTGCATGGTCAGAGTACATGGAATACGAGTGTATCCAAATGTCCGTCCACATGACGTACATTCTCCTGCTGGTGCAGTTGCCACTCATGGGTTCTTGTGTCAGCGTGTACTGGACCATCCTGGACCAGGTTAGGTTCCTTGAACCTTCCCTCCACCAAATGGCTGGAGCAAATCTGGATCTGCCATGTATGTACCATTCTCTTAAACTCTATCCTAGTGTGCATCTTCAGAAAGACTGGTTCTAAGGCTCACTTATCAGCAGGCAAACGTTAGTGGTAGCCAGAGATCACACCTGAGGCAATAAAGGTATACGGACATCACAAACAAGGTGGTGGAGTCTCCCATCTTCACCATGTGGGAGGCCACAGAGGAGTCCATAGGAAACTTGGAAGAGAATGGAATGAAGTAACAACAAAAAGAAGACAAATTGTACCAGATCCAGATTTCCTGACCTACACTGATGATCTGTGCCCCGAGTGGACTTTGTCTCCAAGGAGGGCTGGGCTGGGAACACTGGTATCTAAAAGATTTGGAGAAAGCCACCCCAGACTCCTGGAATTACAATTCATCCTTTAGATTCTCAGCACTGTGTGCACTGTGGGTGGGGTAGTTCACGGATAAAATTTAACAATCCCATGGCATGGACCAGTAAGTGGCCATCACTGGTTCCTATAAATTCTAGAGGTCTCCTTGACTTGGGCACCCTTCCTACCAAGGCCACACACACACTCTTTCCTCCAAGTAGAGACCACCATTCCTCACCACCAGCCCTTTCTTGAAAATATTGTTTTCCTTAGAACCACACATGGACATCTTGTCCCTATCCAAGGACCTGGAGCAGGAGGAAGGACTCACCCAGCAGGGTGGCCAACAGAACCTCAGTCTGTCCCTCTGAAACCAAGACAGGTGACACCTCCCATTCAAATTTACCCTTCGTGAGTCCTTCTGGCTCTTCTTATTCCTGATGCAGACTGAGCCAGTGCCCATTTCCTTCAGCAGCTGGTGTAGAAGCACCTACTGCCCTTGAAGTGGAAAGGAGGTGTGCAGGTGCCCCAGTGTTATGGTATACCCTGCATTGAGTTCTTCTAAGTCAGCTGCTGGCCAAGGTGTAGAGACAAAACCATGGAATTGGACAAGGGGTCTACATCTGATCCACAGATCACCTCCTGGGAAATTAAGAGACTCAGGGTCACAGAATTACAGGTCCTGAGACTGAAGCACACTGGTATCCTCCTGTGCTGTCGTGAGTCTTCCTCACTGGGCACCATCCAGTCCACAACCCTCCCCAGGAGCACAGAAACTCCTCCCTGAACCTGGGGCACAGATGTCAGGTGGGTCCCAGAAGAGCCTCTCCTACTGGGGGGAGCACATGGGACAGCAAAGCTGTTTACTGAGCATGACCATGACCCTACACAGTGTGGACATCCTCCTGGCCTCCCAGAAACTTCTGGTGTCCTGGGGACTGTCCCAGAACTGGGGCCCTCACAGACCCCTTCACCTCCACAGTTAGAGCACCCCAAGCACCACATCCCCAAAGCGGATCTGCATTTCCTGTTCTCCTGCTGTCAAGGCTAGGAAGTGAGTTCCATCATGACTCTCAATCCATGTAGGAAAGATGCCCTGTTCTGGGCCTAGTCTTCAGGTCTCTGGAGAGCAAGATGTGATCCTGGGGCTGGTTCCAACTGCCCAGTATCCAAGAGGAAGTGTGAGTCATCAGACCCCAGAGAAAGAAGAGTCATTGAAGACAGTTTAGTGGGTGCTCTCTGGTTTGCCAACCCCTCAGTTTGGCCTTGGTGAGATTTCACCCTCACTGCATCTTGCAACACAAGGGGCAAAGGATCCTTGTCACTCAGGCCTGATCCTGCTAGTCCTCATGAAAGGATGGGCAAGAGGAGGGCACTGGGGGTGTAGGAGGAAGGCAAAGGGTGGGTACTGGGAGGGGAGAAGTAGAGACAGGCATACCTGGGGTAAAGCTGCACACTGGGTGCATTGTATGTCAGTGTGAATAAAAGTAGTCCAGTGGGGATATGTTTTCAGGCCTGCTGCCTTCCACTGTGGGGTCTGTGCTCCTCTGTGCAGTTAGGAAGAATGGAGGAGGTATCTGCTGGTGCCAGTCTTCAGGGTGCACAGGTGCCTGACCAAGGTCTTTCTTTCACATTTAGGCTGCACCTTCCACTGAACCTGGGAGAAAAACAAATCAAAAGCTTAAAAATCCAGAAATCACTTTATTCAAATGGCTTTAGTAGTTCAGGGGGCCTCTCTTGCACATCCCATAAGCATCTGTGTCTCTTAAACATCTGTTACCAATCGGCTGAGGGTTTGTGATTCCCTTTGGAGAGTGATCATAAATAGAGTGCACCTCACTTAGTATGAGCATTTCTGAGTTTTCAGGGCCAGTGTCTCAGATCCTAGAGTTCATAGCCCTGAAATTGAATGCCAGTGACCCTCAGCTCCTAGTGGTATCAGCACTGCCACTATGTTCCTGGCAGGGGGAGCCAGCAGCTACTGATGGTTCCCCAAAACTCTTCCAACAGCCAGGCTTAGCTGCTCCTCAAAGCTGTCCATTGCTGTCACTCTCTGAATGATAGATGCCCTCAGGGTGACCTGCCCAGGCTGCTTTCAGGCCAGCACACTTCACTGCTATCTGGTCTTAGTGCAACCAGCCCCACCAGCTGTGCTTGAGCTAAAAGTCTTGGACAGGTAAAGTATAACCACCCACTTCAGGCCTCATTATGCTGCACACCCTAAGGGGAAATGGTACAGGTACTCTTTGCATAAGGAGATGGGGAAGGGCTCATTTGGCTTAAAAAGCAGGCTCAAGCACACACAGTGTCCTTCCAGTAACTGTGGGACTTCTCTCAGCCATGGGTAGGGAAGGGGCTCCTTGTGCAGCTGAAGACATTAAAAATGGTGGCAACATCCACAGAGACTGCAGGATAAAGTCATCTACAATTGACCTGTGACCTAAGAAAAGTCTCTGTGATGCTGTGACATATTTGGGGCAGCCATGGATGTCAATTTTTCTTAAATGCCTTGCAGGGAGTGTTAGTCCTTTCTCTTCTGTCTCATTTAGAAGGAGAGTTGCTTTTGAGCCTCTAGTCTTCTGAACCATTAAACCATTTTCTAGAATGGAGCATGCAGATGGCATTGTTTCACAAAGCTGCTTTCTGCCTCTGTGAAAGAGGCTAGATAGTCAAGCTGGACCAAAATGTGGCATTGTCAAGGCCTTCCTGCATAGGAGACTTGAGAGGACAAGGCCTAGCTTCTAGGGAAAGAAGTCATGGCACCCTTTGAAACCTAACAACACAATCAAGACACACTCTTCGTACTGTCATGACTTCCCAGCTGCCAAGCCAGACACCAACTTCTGGTTCCTGCCAAGAAGCGCCAGTAAAGCAGTGGAGCCATGGACCACGTTGGTTGAAGCATCACTCAGCACCAAGGTGAATTAGCGCTAGCTGACCCATCACCCACAGAAACCCTGCCCACGCACAGTGGTGACGCTCACTGTAGAAGACTCCACCGAGCACTGCAATTCCAGACACTTCACTGAGCATGCAGAATTCAATGACTTGAATCTGCAGCTTCCCAGTGTGGAGAAAATGGAAGTGAGGCAAACCTGAATGGGATTGGAAGTTAAGCAAAAGCATTATTGCTTTTCCAAGTCCTACTTATAATAAATTGGGATCAGTAGCATTAGTACATTTCCAAACCCTAATTAGCATAAACTTGGATCAATCACAGTGATTTAAGTGCTATATAAACACATAGACTAGCACACTTGGGTGAAGAAAGCCTGCTATTGGGTTCCCTCTTACACTGCAAGAGTTCTGTTTCTGTTCTTCAATAAAACCTACCCACCCATCTCACTCATCCTGGTCTATAGCATTCGTTCTTTGAATTCACAAGACAAGAACCCAGGAAAAAGAAATTGATAGTAAGCTGCTGATGTCTGCTGCAACATTGGAGGGAACAGGTCACCTCTGACAGGGGCAACACTTCTTGGCTGCAGAGATCTGCACCTTACACAACCTCACCTGCCAAATGCAGAAAATCTTCAATATCACCAGTGTGCAGTAGAGAATCAAACTTCATCTCAAAATTTTTGTTTCATCTTTTGGTGCCAATCCTGGGGTTTCTTTGGAAGGATGAGTAAAACACACCAATGAAACTATTCCTTTTTTTTTTTCCCTGGAGTTCTATACTCTTAGAAATCTACCAAAAATAACAGGCACCTGTCACCCAGTTAAAATTGGAAAATGCAGCTGTTGTCTAAAGCCACAGGTGGCAGGCTTACTGGAAGAGACTTGATCGATCCCTTTTGTCACTGACAGAGGATGTTTGTCAAGCTCTATTCTTCTAAGGGTCAGTAGGAGCAAGAATCACCACAGCAACTGGAGATGCCAGAGGGGTAATCACTGGGTCAATTAATGTAGACCACACACAGACAGCTGTGGACGTCTTTAGTCCCTTTGGCAGGGAAACTGCTGATGGAGCCAGTCCTGGCCTTGACAAACAGTGAGGGTACTGTCACTTACCCTACCACAGCCATATCGCCATGGCAACCTACAAATCCACAAAGACCTCTACCATGCCGCCTCTGGAAGGGCAGGATTGGAACTCTGTCCCACCTCCAGATTCATATTGACCCCAGAGATGCCCCCCCAAGGCTTCCTATATGAGTTTGTGGTCCCTGCCACAGTGTTTTGGGACTTTATTTTGAGAAGAAGTAATCTAACTATGAAAGGTTTTCAAGTGTTACCAGGAGTCATAGATGCCCCCGCCCCAAGACTTCCTATATGAGTTTATGGTCCCTGCCACAGTGTTTTGGGACTTCATTTTGGGAAGAAGTAATCTAACTGAAAGGTTTTCAAGTGTTACCAGGAGTCATATATCCTGATTGTCAAGGGGAAATTATGGTCATGACACAATACTTTTGTCCAAATTCTTCCTGAAACTAGGATAGTACAAATGGTTCTTTCACTACATAAGCTGACAGGTAAAATTCTTTCTCTTGATCTGAGAAAAGAAAAAGATTGGCACCTCCACTCGGGTGTGCTGGTCACAACTGATTCAACAGGGGCATCCAGAACTTGAATTAAAATTAAATGGAAATCTTTTCAAGGTGTGATAAATACCAGGGCTGACATCTCTGTCATTGCACCTGTGACAGTGGCCAAAGTCTTGGCCTCTGCAGACTTACAAGGTATTGGTCAGGTTTCCTTGCCCCAGGAAAGTGCTCAACACCTTAGGTGGGAGGACCCTGAAGTAATACTATATTGGTTAAGCTTTAGGTACTTGATCATCTTCCAGTTAATCTCTGGGTAAGAAGTGTAATAGCTGAGATGGGTGTCCTAGTACTCAATCCCCACTCAGTGGTCACATCTCAAATGTTAAATCAAGGTTTTGATCCTATTAAAGGATTAGGTAAAATGCAAAAAGACAGACTGCTTCCAATCCCCACCTCTCACCAACAGGGGTGAATAGGGCTAGACTATAATGATTGCTCACCTTTTCATTGGAGGATTTGGTCACCTCTCTGACCTGCCAAACAGGAGAGAAAAATCATCTGACTTTCTGACAACACTGTTTGTTGGTCAGTGTCCGCTAATAGGACAGAAGCTTCAAGCAGCTCAACTATTAGTACAAGAAAAGCTTCAAGATGATCATATTGAATTTACTTTTTTTATATATATTTATTTATTTTTTTTAATTGTATACAAATGGGATACATGTTGTTTCTCTATTTGTACATAGAGTCAAGGCATACCATTTGTGTAATCATACGTTTACATAGGGCAATGATGTTTATTTTTTTTCCCTTACGCCCCACCCCTCCCACCCCTCTTTTCCCTCTATACAGTCCTTCTTTCCTTCATTCTTACCGCTCTCCTTATCCCTAACCCTAAACCTAACCCTAAACCTAATGCTAACCCCTCCCACCCCCCATTATATGTCCTCATCCGCTTATCAGCGAGATCATTCGTCCTTTAGTTTTTTGAGATTGGCTTATCTCACTTAGCATGATATTCTCCAATTTCGTCCATTTGCCTACAAATGCCATAATTTTATCATTCTTCATTGCGGAGTAATATTCCATTGTATAAATTTGCCACAGTTTCTTTATCCATTCATCAACTGAAGGGCATCTAGGTTGGTTCCACAATCTGGCTATGGTGAATTGAGCAGCAATGAACATTGATGTGGCTGTATCTCTGTAGTATGCTGATTTTAAGTCCTTTGGGTATAGGCCAAGGAGTGGGATAGCTGGGTCAAATGGTGTTTCCATTCCAAGCTTTCTGAGGAATCTCCACACTGCTTTCCAGAGTGGCTTCACTAATTTGCAACCCCACCAGCAATGTATGAGTGTTCCTTTTTCACCACATCCTCGCCAACACCTATTGTTGCTTGTATTCTTGATAATCGCCATTCTAATTGGGGTGAGATGAAATCTTAGGGTAGTTTTGATTTGCATTTCCCTTATTACTAGGGATGTTGAACATTTCTTCATATATCTGTTGATTACTTGTACATCTTCTTCTGTGAAGTGTTCATTTCCTTAGACCATTTGTTGATTGGATTATTTGTATTCTTGGTGTAGAGTTTTTTGAGTTCTTTATAGATTCTGGAAATTAGCGCTCTATCTGAGGTATGGTTGGCAAAGATATTCTCCCACTCCGTAGGCTCTCTCTTCACATTTCTGATAGTTTCCTTTGCTGAGAGAAAGCTTTTTAGTTTGAATCTATCCCAGTTGTTGATTCTTGCTTTTATTTCTTGTGCTATGGGAGTCCTGTTAAGGAAGTCTGATCCTAAGCCAACAAGTTGAAGATTTGGACCTACTTTTTCTTCTATAAGATGCAGGGTCTCTGGTCTGATTCTGAGGTCCTTGATCCATTTTGAGTTGAGTTTTGTGTAGGGTGAGAGATAGGGGTTTAATTTCATTCTATTGCATATGGTTTTCCAGTTTTCCCAGCACCATTTGTTGAAGAGGCTATCTTTCCTCCATTGCATATTTTTGGAACCTTTGTCTAGTATGAGAAAATTGTATTTATTTGGGTTTTTGTCCATGTCCTCTCTTCTGTACCATTGATCTACCTGTCTATTTTGGTACCAATACCATGCCGTTTTTGTTACTATTGCTTTGTAGTAGAGTTGAAGATCTGATATTGCAATACCCCCTGCTTCACTCTTGCTACTGAGGATTGCTTTAGCTATTCTAGGTTTTTTATTCTTCCAGATGAATTTCATAATTTCTTGCTCTATTTCTGCAAGGTACATCATTGGGATTTTAATTGGAATTGCATTGAATCTGTATAGCACTTTAGGTAGTATAGCCATTTTGACAATATTAATTCTGCCTATCCAGGAACATGGGAGATCTTTCCATTTTCTAAGGTTTTCTTGAATTTCTTTCTTTAGTGTTCTGTAGTTCTCATTGTAGAGGTCTTTCACCTCTTTTGTGAGATTGATTCCCAAGTATTTTATTTTTTTTGAGGCTATTGTGAATGGGGTAGTTTTCCTAATTTCTCTTTCTGAAGATTCATCACTTATGTATAAAAATGCATTGGATTTATGAGCAATGATCTTGTAACCTGCTACTTTACTGAATTCACTTATGAGTTCTAAAAGTTTTCTGGTGGAATTTCCAGGTTCCTCTAAATATATAATCATGTCATCAGTGAACAGGGATAGTTTGAGTTCTTCTTTTCCTATTCGTATCCCTTTAATTCCTTTGGTTTGTCTGATTGCTCTGGCTAGAGTCTCAAGGACGATGTTGAATAGAAGTGGTGAAAGAGGGCATCCCTGCCTTGTTCCAGTTTTTAGGGGGAACGCTTTCAGTTTTTCACCATTTAGAATGATATTAGCCATGGGCTTAGCGTAGATTGCCTTTATAATGTTAAGGAATGTTCCCACTACCCCAATTTTTTCTAGTGTTTTGAGCATGAAGGGATGTTGTATTTTATCAAATGCTTTTTCTGCATCTATTGAAATAATCATGTGATTCTTAACTTTAAGTCTGTTGATATGGTGAATGACATTTATTGATTTCCAAATGTTGAACCAACCTTGCATCCCTGGGATAAAACCCACTTGATCGTGGTGCACTATCTTTTTAATATATATTTGTATGCGATTTGCTAAAATTTTGTTGAGAATTTTTGCGTCAATGTTCATTAAGGATATTGGTCTGAAATCGTCTTTTCTCGATGTGTCTCTGTCTGGTTTAGGTATCAGGGTGATATTGGCCTCATAGAACGAGTTTGGGAGAGTTCCCTCCTCTTCTATTTCATGGAATAGTTTGAGGAGTATTGGAATGAGCTCTTCTTTAAAGGTATTGTAGAACTCGGCTGAGAACCCATCTGGTCCTGGACTTTTCTTTGTTGGTAGGCTTTTGATGACCTCTTCTATTTCATTGCTTGAAATTGGTTTATTTAATTTGTGTATGTCCTCCTTGTTCAGTTTAGATAATTCATATGTCTCTAGAAATTTGTTGATGTCTTTGAGGTTTTCTGTTTTGTTGGAGTATAGATTTTCAAAATAGCTTCTAATTATGTTTTGTATTTCACTCGTGTCTGTTGTGATGTTTCCTTGTTCATTCCGAATTTTAGTAATTTGAGTTTTCTCCCTCTTTCTCTTTGTTAGTGTGGCTAAGGGTTTATCAATTTTGTTTATTTTTTCAAAGAACCAACTTATCGCGCTCCCTCTGGCCGCAGAGAGAGACACGACAAACGTCTGAAGCTTTGGAAGTTTATTATGCACAGTCCCTCTCCTACACTTCTCTTACTCCCAGCTTCCGCACACTCCCAGCTTCTCTTCTCTCAGCTTCTTCCGCTCAGCTTCTTCTCTCAGCTTCTTCTCTCAGCTTCTGCGCACTCCCAGCTTCTTCTGCCCTCAGCTTCTTCCGCCCCCTGCTTCTTCCGCAGCCTCTTCTCTCAGCTTCTGCGCACTCCCAGCTTCTTCCACCCTCAGCTTCTTCCGCCCCCAGCTTCTTCCGACCTCTGCTTCTTCTGCTCTCAGCTTCTTCCACTCCTACTCCCAGCTTCAGCTTCTCCTCCTTACTCCCCCACCCACCAGGCTTATATACACTTTAACCAATCGGGGGGGCACTCGAGGTAAACCGGGGACAGCTGCAGGCATAGAATAGGTACACGAGGGGGGCATGCTCTAATCACATCGTTAACTAGCCAATCATTGGAATTTGCTGGTTGTTTACTGTATAGCTGGCCGCTTTTGGCTCAGCGTCAGGCGCCATCTTGACCGTGCCCAAGGCTGGGGGTCCTGGAAACCGCGACAGATCCCCCTTCTTTATTATTAAACTAAGGCTCAGGACCTTGTCTGTCTTAGGTTGAGTGGTCAGCATATGTCCTTACCCGTCATCAGAGCCTGCAGAGCATGCTGCAGCTCCTGTCTTAGGTTGGTACACAGCCACCTCCTTCATTACCCGTCTTTGACTACCGGTCCAGCATCAAGAGCCATACTAATGGGGGGCTGTCGGCCTTTAGGGCGGTCATGGCCTGATGAAAGATTATTTGATCTCTCTTTTGGCTAGCTCGTAGATGCATGCCAAAACGAATGAAGAGAAGGAGGACAAGGCAGAGGAGTACCACCATAGCTCCTAAGCCTGCCCGCTGTTTGACAAATCTATAAACAGAAGAAAAACCATATAGCCATATTAAATACAGAAACAATATACATCCCAGTAGTGTTACAATACGGGCAACACAAAACAGCTCTCAGGGAATAAACGCATCCCAGTCCCAAAAGTTCTTGCAAGGTATCCACTTGTTCTTATAGAGTCCATTCTCTGATAGAGTCTCTATGGTCTGCAAGGCTGCAGCTGCATTCTCGGCCAAATGATCGTTGTTATGGTTGTGTCAATGCTGCTACTGCAAGGACTGTGATGACAATGATCACGGCTGTTGCAATGTCAAAGCCTCTCCTGCTTCTCGACAATAGCACTGGCAATTCTACATCTGCAACAGAAACTAGGACTGGTAGGAAGATAGAAATGTGCAAATTGCACGAGTGGCAAAAGAACCATTCCAGCATTGTGAGAGATAGCACACGGTTAGTGAACAGTTAAGAGGTGTTATTAGAAATGTTAGTTGGTAGAAACATAAAAGGGAGGAAATACACAAGCTGACGTGGGAGGAAAAGCAATATCACAGCTAGGGTCAGCAGAACGAGTTGCTCTACTCTGGGTCTGATTTGTAGTATGATTCCAACGGCAAAGTGCAAAAATTCCTCCTGTTAAAGCAAAGAAAGGCTAAAGATATCCTTGTCACCAAAAACAGCACGACCTGAAAAATCATCAGTAGAATTGACAGGCTTGTAGAGGAATTAGTGAAAAACAAGAAAAGAAAGGATAAAAAATGTGTTAGTTAGAAATGAAAAATATGGCCAGGCTAACAATGGCCCATAGGTTCCGGGTTTGCCTTTCCGTCTGAGTTTTTGTTATTGGAGGAAGGCTCAGACTCGCCATTGCGAGGAGGAGCAGCATCACTTGCATGCTGCTTTCCCTCAACAGTAACCAATTTGCACTCATTAGCCCACGTGTTTCCCTTCTGCGTCTTGGGCAAAGTCCTGGGGCATAAGGTGTAACAGATTTTACTATAGTTATCTCTTATCTTTTGTTAGGGCATTATCTCCTTGCTGCTGATTTTGTGCATCTATTGAAGCATATTGGCCTTCTCCTATTAACATTTCTATCGGGAAACCTTGCCACTATGTTTCTGCAAGCAGTTTCAACAGCTATTTCTTGCCACTGAGCTTTCCAATTAGACATTGTTCTCCAGATAACACTGCTCTGCATAGCTGTTTCCAAATAGTCTTAACTGCCTCTTTAAAGTTTTTTCAATGGTTGATGGTATCTCCATTTGCTCCTCAAATACGGGCAGGTTCTACAAATTTTGAAGCTCTTTCTATTAGGCTTAGGTTTCTCCTACCTTTTCCCCTTGTTCTTAAGTTTTCACTACCACTTGGTTATTCCTTTTGGGGGTTCTTTGTGTTAGACTTAGTTCCCCTTTTTCCCTTGTTCTTAGATTTTTTGAGCAATTATTTTCTAGGTCACCACCACTCAATTTTTCCTCACTTTATTCTCTTTAAGAGTTCTTTTCTGTTGCTATTAGATCCTGTTCATGAAGATCCCCCTTGTGGCACACTGAGCAGCTTTTCTTCTATAAACCCTGGGCTTATTTCTACTAGGGTTTGAACATATGATCATACAGTGGTTTCCTTATTTTCTAGTCCTTCCTCAGTGTTTCTACTGTAGGGTATTCAAAAAGCCCTCATCCAAAAACCAAGGGGAAACCTTTCCATAGTATCAAGAAATGCTCTAGCTGTTTTTTTCCTTTAATGGCGTCTCATGGTTTTTTAATAGCTCCCTGAGGGGTTGCTGCATTCTGAATAATGGCATCTCATGGTTTTTTAATAGCTCCCTGAGGGGTTGCTGCATTCAGACCCCATTGTTACTAATTTGAATAGCTTTGGTTATGGCAGTTACAATAACAAACAGTGGCCTAGCTGCCAGGAGCAACGAGATTACTGAAAGGAAAACTATCAAGTGTGCCTTAGAACCCTAATTGGACCGCTTCAAGCGTGTTTCTACTTTCACTTTAATTGGACCGCGTTCCACGCGTCAGGACCGCTGATGGCGTATCCCGATACCTTTTAACCCGCGTTCCACACGTCAGGACCGCTGATGGCGTATCCCGATACCCTTTAACCCGCGTTCCACGCGTCAGGACCGCTGATGGCGTATCCCGATACCTTTTAACCCGCGTTCCACGCGTCAGGACCGCTGATGGCGTATCCCGATACCTTTTAACCTGCGTTCCACGCGTCAGGACCGCTGATGGCGTATCCTGATACCTTTTAACCCGCGTTCCACGCGTCAGGACCGCTGATGGCGTATCCCGATACCTTTTAACTTTTTTATAACCGGTTTAACTTGTATATAAAAAAATTTTTTTAGATATCTTACCTTGTTTTCTTTATAAGGTTTTCATCTTCCCGGGTTTCGTCACCAGTTATTGCGCTCCCTCTGGCCGCAGAGAGAGACACGACAAACGTCTGAAGCTTTGGAAGTTTATTATGCACAGTCCCTCTCCTACACTTCTCTTACTCCCAGCTTCCGCACACTCCCAGCTTCTCTTCTCTCAGCTTCTTCCGCTCAGCTTCTTCTCTCAGCTTCTTCTCTCAGCTTCTGTGCACTCCCAGCTTCTTCCGCCCTCAGCTTCTTCTGCCCCCTGCTTCTTCCGCAGCCTCTTCTCTCAGCTTCTGCGCACTCCCAGCTTCTTCCGCCCTCAGCTTCTTCCGCCCCCAGCTTCTTCCGACCTCTGCTTCTTCCGCTCTCAGCTTCTTCCGCTCCTACTCCCAGCTTCAGCTTCTCCTCCTTACTTCCCCACCCAACAGGCTTATATACACTTTAACCAATCGGGGGGGGGGCACTCGAGGTAAACCGCGGACAGCTGCAGGCATAGAATAGGTACACGAGGGAGGCATGCTCTAATCACATTGTTAACTAGTCAATCATTGGAATTTGCTGGTTGTTTACTGTATAGCTGGCCGCTTTTGGCTCAGCGTCAGGCGCCATCTTGACCGTGCCCAAGGCTGGGGGTCCTGGAAACCCCGACACCAACTATTTATTTTGTTAATTTTTCCAATTGTTTCTTTTGTTTCAATTTCGTTGATTTCGGCTCTGATTTTAACTATTTCCTGTCTTCTACTACTTTTGGTATTGGTCTGCTCTTCTTTTTCTAGCGCTTTGAGCTGTAGTGTTAAGTCGTTTATTTGTTGATTTCTACTTCTTTTTTTGAATGCACCCCATGAAATAAATCTTCCTCTAAGTACTGCTTTCATAGTGTCCCAGAGATTTTGATATGATGTGTCTTTGTTCTTGTTTACTTCTAAGAATTTTTTTATTTCCCTCATGATGTCTTCTGTTATCCATTCATCATATAATAGTGTATTATTTAATCTCCAGGTATTGGAGAAGTTTCTGTTTTTTATTCTGTCATTTATTTCTAATTTCAATCCATTATGATCTGATAGAGTACAAGGTAGTATCTCTATTTTCTTGTATTTGCTAACAGTAACTTTGTGGCATAAAATATGGTCTATTTTAGAGAAGGATCCATGTGCTGCTGAGAAGAAAGTGTATTCGTTCTTTGTTGGATGGTATATTCTATATATGTCCGTTAAGTCTAAATTGTTGATTGTGTTGTTGAGATCTATAGTTTCTTTATTCAGTTTTTGTTTGGACGATCTATCCAGTGGTGAGAGAAGTGTGTTAAAATTGCCTAGTATTATTGTGTTGTGGTCTATTTGATTTCTGGAATTGAGAAGGATTTTTTTGACGTACGTGGATGAGCCAATGTTCGGGGCATAGATATTTATGATTGTTAAGTCTTGCTGATTTATGCTTCCCTTAAGCAGCATGTAATGTCCTTCTTTATCCCTTCTGACTAGTTTTGGTTTGAAGTCCACATTATCTTAAATGAGGATGGATACTCCAGCTTTTTTGCTGTGTCCGTGTGCATGGTATGTTTTTCCCCATCCTTTCACCTTTAGTCTATGGGTGTCTCTTTCTATGAGATGAGTCTCTTGCAGGCAGCATATTGTTGGATTTTTCTTTTTAATCCAATCTGCCAGTCTGTGTCTTTTGATTGATGAATTCAGGCCATTGACATTCAGGGTTATTATTGTGATATGATTTGTATTCCCAGTCAATTGACTCATATTTGTTTTTGACATGATTTGGTTTCTCCTTCATTTGACTATTCCTTTAGGCTAGCACCTCCTGTTGCTGATTTGCATCGTTGTTTTTCATCTCTTCCTCATGGAATATTTTGCTGAGAATGTTCTGTAATGCTGGCTTTCTTTTTGTAAATTCCTTTAGCTTTTGTTTATCATGGAAGGATCTTATTTCATCGTCAAATTTGAAGGTAAGTCTTGCTGGGTATAAGATTTTTGGTTGGCATCTGTTTTCTTTCAGGGCTTGGTATATGTTGTTCCAGGCCCTTCTAGCTTTTAGGGTCTGGATTGAAAAATCTGCTGATATTCTTATTGGTTTCCCTCTGAATGTAATTTGATTCTTTTCTCTCGCGGCCTTTAAAATTCTGTCTTTATTTTGTATGTTAGGTATTTTCATAATAATGTGCCTTGGTGTGGGTCTGTTGTAATTTTGTATGTTTGGAGTTCTATAAGCCTCTTGTACTTGGTTTTCCATTTCATTCTTCAGATTTGGGAAATTTTCTGTTATTATTTCATTGAATAGATTGTTCATTCCTTTGGTTTATTTCTCTAAGCCTTCCTCAATCCCAATAATTCTTAAATTTGGCCTTTTCATGATATCCCATAATTCTTGTAGATTCTGTTCATGATTTCTTACCATCTTTTCTGTTTGGCCAACTTTGCTTTCAAGGTTAAATAATTTGTCTTCAATGTCTGAGGTTCTGTCTTCCAGGTGTTCTATCCTATTGGTTATGCTTTCTATGGAGTTTTTAACTTGGTTTATTGTTTCCTTCATTTCAAGTATTTCAGTTTGTTTTTTTTTTTTTTCAGTATCTCTAACTCTTTATTGAAATGATCTCTTGCTTCCCGTATTTGGTCTTTTAACTGTTGTTTGGTGCGATCATTTAATGCCTGCATTTGCTCTTTCATCTCCTCCTTCAATGCCTGCATTTGCTCTTTCATCTCCTCATTAGCTTCCCTGATCATTTTAATTACGTACATTCTGAACTCCCTTTCTGACATTTCTTCTGCTGTGCTGTCATTGGGTTTTATTGATGTAGTATCTAGGTTTGTTTGGGACATTTTCTTCCCTTGTTTTCTCATATTGGTCAGCTGTCAGTGGGACCCTGAGATATTGCAGTTTTCCGCTATTGGCTTATAGTGTCCCGGTAGACTTCCAGTGTATCACCTCCCAGCCTTCAGTAGCCTGATGTCTTGGAGGAATCTGATAAAGCAGTGCATCCAAAGAAAACTGCCCCTAGCCCCCTACTGGTTCCACTGTTTGGAACTGGTTCTGTGCGGAAATGCTCTCACTGTGGGCCTGCACCATGCAGCTGGCCGTGTGGGAGGAGCCCACTGCCGGAATGTGGAAGGCTACCTTGGGAAGACTCTAACTGCCCTGCCTGGCTCTGATAAGCCACCTCTATCTGGGCCTGCCACCCGGGCCGAGCTTTACCCAGTGGGCAGACTCACCTGTGGCTCTATTTCAGTCCGAGTCTCTCAATGCCTCCCCTTCTTAACTCCTGGGTTCTGGAGCGACTGGGGGTGCAGTCACCCTCTAGGCCGCCATCTTGGATCACCCTGTGAAGAGAGCCTGCGACCAGAGTGGGCAGAGCTGCCTGAAGAGTTCTCTGGCTGCCCTGCCCTGATCCCAGAGGCTGCTTGCGGATCGAAGCTCTCTGTTTGGGGACTTGTGGCTGGTTCTGTGTAGAAAACCTCTCACTGGGCGGTCTGGTCTGAGAAGCTAGCCTTGAAAGGCACCTCCCACCGCAGGGGTCCAGGCTACTTGGGGAGGTCTCTGGCTGCCCTATCCTGGTCCCTGAAGCTGCTTGTGTGCCGGAGTATGTTGCGCTGCAGTGGCTCCGGGACTCAGAGCTTGTTCTGGTCAGAAAGGCTCTCAGTAGCGGGCCAGTTCCGTTCCGAGAACCTGGAGAAGTTGGCTGTGTGGGCGGGGCCCACCACTGGAGTGCGCAGGGCTGCCTGTGGATGACTCTAGCTGCCCTGCCCGGCTCCGATAAGCCACCTCTATCTGGGCCTGCCACACGGGCCGAGCTTTACCCAGTGGGCAGACTCACCTGTGGCTCTATTTCAGTCCAAATCTCTCAATGCCTCCCCTTCTTAAGTCCTGGGTTCTGGAGCGACTGGGGGTGCAGTCTCCCTGTAGGCTGCCATCTTGGATCGCCCCCTGAATTTACTTTTAATCCTTGAAATACTCCTATTTTTGTGAGTCAGGAAAAATCTGGCTGGGCATGGTGGTGCATGCCTGTAATCCCAGTGGCTCAGGAGGCTGGGGCAGGAGGATCGCATGTTGAAAGCCAGCCTTAGCAACTTAGCAACTTAGCCTAAGCAACTCGGTGAGACCCTGTCTCTAAATAAAATACAAACATAGGGCTGGGGATGTGGCTCAGTGGTCAAGTGCCCAAGTTCAATCCCAAGTACCCCTCACCCCCAAAAACAGAAAAAATCTGGAAGATGGAGGTTACTACAGGACCTCAGGGCAGTCAACAAAACTATGGAGTTTATGGGACCTCTACAGTATGGACTCCCATCACCTACTGCTATTCCTTTATCCTATCACTTATTTATGCTGAATCTAAAGGACTGTTTACTTCACCATACCTTTGCACTCCAAGGACTGTAAACATTTTGATTTTATGTCCCTACAGGAAATTTTAAAGAGCCAGTCAAACCTTATTGCTGGAAAGTGTTGCCAAAGGGAAAGGCTAACATTCCTACTTCATGCCAACACTTTGTAGATTAAGCTGACTCCCACATTCGTATAAAATATTCCAATGCATGTGTTATCCATTATATGGATGATGTCGTAATTGTTCATGCAGAATTGCTTCTGCTCCAGGAAGTCTTCATGGACTTGCACACTTCTCATATTGCACATGGGTTATGTCTAGCTCCAGAAAATGTTCAGAAGGCTTCTCTCTATCAATGTCTTAAAAAGTTAAAGGGCATGGAGTTTGTCCCCAGTGGCTCCAAATTAGGATAGACACTTTACATACTCTCAATGACTTCCCAAGCTCCGGGGTTACATTAATTGGTGATGTCCTTCTTTAAAATTAACTACATCATTAGGAGGACACCTCTGTTTGATATCCTCATAGGAGATCCCTCTTTATCCTCTCCATCTTCACAACTTATGCCAGAAGCTAAAGCTGTGCTGACTTGGGCAGAGTCTGCTCTTCAAAGAGCCCAGCTTCCTAAGCTTGACCTAAATGAATCTATTCAAGTACTACTTTTTTGTACCACCTATACCCCTATGGGAGTTCTTTGGCAAGAAACTAGTATTACAGAATGGTTTCACCTGTCACTTTCTCCTTCCAAATCTTCAGCATCTTTTCATGAGTTAGTCACTCAACTTATTAGAAAGCTTGACATCAAGTGCTGCACCTCTTAGGGCTAGAACCTTCTCTTATAGTAGTTCCTTTCGCTACCGCACAACAAGATTGGCTTTGACGGTATTTCACAAGTTAGCACATTGCACTTGCTAACTTTTTGGGCCAAGTAGTCATTAACCTGCTAACAAAATTTTACAGTTTGCCTCCTTGACCACTTTTGTTTTCTCTAAAATTATTTGCACTAAACCCATTTCCCAGACTCTAACAGTTTTTACTGATGGATCCAGCTCAGGGAGGGCCAGATTTTATAGCAAAAAGGAGCTGAAGGTTCTTCAGACAAAGTTTTCCTCTACACAGTATGCTGAAATACAAGCCATAATTTTTACCTTACATTTTTCATCAGAATCTATAATTATTTAGTGATATGCTTATGTAGTAGGGGCATCTCAGGTAATTGAAATGGTTACCATGGGACATACTAACTGTGGAATTATACAGCTTTTGAAATCTTAACAATACACTCTCCAATGATGATGTTACCCATGTTTTATTGGACACATTCAAGCTCATTCAGGTCTTCCAGGACACAGAGTAGAAGGAAACAAAGTTATAGATCATCTTTTTTCATCAGTGTAATGTGTATCACCTTACTCTTCAGACCAAACATCACGTGCCCTACATCATCAAAATGCTTCCAGTTTACCCAAAGAATTTGATCTCACTAGGGAATAGACCTGGATCACAATCAAACAATGCTCTAAATGTATTATTCACTTGGTCTTATCAACTGGGATCAATTCTTGAGGCTTTAAGCCAAATCATATTTGGCAGATGGATGTTACTCACATGCAGGAGTTTGGAAGATACTGGTGGGCTCATGTGTCTATTGACACTATTCTCATTTTATTTTTGCTGCAGCACAAATGGGAGAAAGTGCTAAACAGGTAATTAATCATGGCCTGACCACTTTTGCTGTCATAAGAAAACCTCAATATTTTGAAACTGATAATGGTTCAGCTTATGCCACTTCTTCTTTTCAATACATTTGGCTTCCTATCACATTATTCATAAGACGGGAATTCCATACAATGCTCAAGGACAAGCAATGATAGACACTTCCAATAAAACACTAAAAGATTCAACTTCAAAAACAAAAAGGGGAGGTAGGTAATAGCTATCTCTGCAGAATCAATTACATCATGCTCTTTTTACTTTAAGTTTTTAAAATTGTGGTGAGGGCCACACTGCAGTTAAGAGGGATTAAGTTTCTGGTCCAGTTTGTTCAGCATAGTACGGTGGAAGGACTTACGTCAGGAAAATGGAGTGGGCCAGTTCCAGTAATAATGTGGAGAAGAGGCCATGTCTTTATCTTTGCAGAAGGTGTGGAGAGGCACCAAACTAGGCTCCAAATTTGGATAGACACTTTACATACTCTCAATGACTTCCCAAGCTCTGGGGTTACATTAATTGGTGATGTCCTTCTTTAAAATTAACTACATCATTAGGAGGACACCTCTGTTTGATATCCTCAAAGGAGATCCCTCTCCATCCTCTCCATCTTCACAACTTATGCCAGAAGCTAAAGCTTTGCTGACTTGGGCAGAGTCTGCTCTTCAAAGAGCCCAGCTTCCTAGGCTTGACCTAAATGAATTTAGGCTTGACCTAAATGAATTTAGTTTTGGGTACCAGAGAGAGCAATGTGTCATCAACATGGATCCAACAGCCAGACTCAATGCGCAACTCAAAAGATTCAGGACTGCTCCAGAAACAAGGGACTGCCACAGCAAGACCCACCCCCAAATCCCAGAAGAGGAGAACAGCCAAAAGAAACAACCAACCAATGGACCTGCACACTGAGTGCAAATCCCTTGACTTGGGATCAGATCAAGAAACTGATGATGGAAGGGGCCTCTGTGATTCCAGCTACCATGTTTATGGCAATGCTAGCCACTGTAGGTTGCCAGCTACATATGGTGACAGGAGAAACTTACTTGGATCTATTTTCCAGACCCTCCTGTAGTTAATGGATCTATCCCAGTGTTCACAAATCACTCTGCTATGGTGAGGGTTTCTGAATGGCATATTATTCCCTCTTGTTACTTTAATTATACTTATTCTGGGTATAGTGCTGAGGACCCTATTTGTCTATTCATTAAAATAATGTGTGCTTACAAGTGTCCCAGGAATATAAGACACCCTGTGATTGTACTGTATGTCCACCATTTCTGGTCCTTGGGATTGGGGAAAATACATGCAAACCATTAGTAAAATAGGGTTTTCTAATTCCAGTCATGAGAACTCTGCCAAACACCTTCTGCTCCCTTTTTGTCCTAATTCTGCTGCTTTAGACCTGGGAATGTTTCCAAATTGCTAGATTGTGCTAACTTTGTTCTCATAAGACATAACATTTCCCAGTCTCAGTTATATGTCCTGAACTGGTCTCATCAAGTTGATTTGGTGTGTCCTCATAATGAATTCATGACTCCTGGGGCATTTCATAATATCATCTTCACCACAAGTTCAAGAGGCATTCAGAAGGATTTATGGCATCTAGTTGCTGCTTTAGATTTTGTTAACTTCACTAGTCTGTCACTAACGGATGTAACCCATGGTCATACTGCCACCCCCTTATGGTTTGAGAGCATGTATTCAGTTTCCTTATGTGTTATTAACAGAAAATACTAATATCACAAGAATGGACAGTAACTGATATTTTGTACAGTGTACTGTGATCTCACTGTGTGACTAAACATAAGAAAGATCAAGATATTTTGTATTTATACCAGTCTTCCTTTTTATGCTTCCCACTAGCATTATAGGTAACAGGTATCAAGATAAAGGAGTGCAAGTCCTTCAGGCACTTCAAAATCAGAAAACTCAGTCACACTGTGCCATGGGACTTGTGGTCTTTGGTACTGTTACCTTAATTAGTGTAATTACTTATGCAATCACTGCCTCTGTCACTCTGGCACACAGCTTTCAAAAAGCTCATTCTGTCAACACTTTAGCACACTTTAGCACAAAATACTTCAGGATCCTTTCGAGATGAGGCTATTGATAATACACTTGAAGCTAAAATAAATGCTTTAGAAGCTATTATCATGAGCTTAGGTGACCAGACACAGTCTAAAAGTCAGAAAATTACGATGCCATGTTGCCTGTCAATTTATTTATGTAACACCTGTTCCATACAATAGCTTTCAGTGGGATTGGAAAGAGAGGAATATGCATCTGATAGGAATTTAGAATCATAAGAATGTTAGTTTAGGTCTCCTGCAATTGTATCATTATATCCAAGTCAAGCAGGAAAGTCAGATTCCTGTGCTGTCTCCTGCCAATTTTGCAGAAAAGCTGTTAGATGACCTAATGGTTTCAGTCCTTGGAATATGCTCAAATGTACTACATGGTATCTCATAGGGTTTGTTTTCTTACTCTACATTCTGTGTTGTTTCCTCACAGTCAGTTGAAAGTTTGTCTGGTCCCAGTTCCAACACTTATGAATAGACATGCATAGGTTGCACTAAAAAGTAACAAAGGAGATGTGGAAATGAACCCCAGTTATTCCCTGATCCTGCAGTGTAGGCAAAAGCCAAGACTGGAAAGCATTCTTTGCCAAAAGGCACGTGTTAGTCATTTAAAAGCTGTTAGTGTGGCTGCCAGGCTAAAGACACTGGAAACAGGTTTACTGGAGAAGGCTTGATCAATTTCCTTTGTTTCTGGTGGTAGAATGTTGGTGAAGATATGTGTCTACTTCTCTGCAGAACACAAACCAGGTTGACCTGATAACTTTAAGTGTCTGCTTCTTTCACTTTCTGAGTGACTTGACCTGATGGTGGAGTCACCTCACCTGATGTATCTTCTTGAATCTGGAGATGAAGTGTTCATCTGCTCTGACGTCTTTAAGAAAGAAGTGACCAACTAATCCCCAGAATGTGAACCAACCGGACGTCAACTCTTTCTCTATTCTCTGCTGAAAACTCCCTTCTCCTTCTGGTGCAGCAGCAGACTCTGATTCTTGATAGGATCCTCTGAATCCTAATTGTTTCACAAGGACCCATACATAGGGCTATTCTCAGGTCCTTTAGCACCTTTTAGTACCCAAACACCAACCATATCCTCAGTAACCTCCTCTAGGACTGGGAACAATTTGGCAGGTCTAGCCTCAATTCTCTAAGAGTTCCCAGGATGGACCCGAGGACCCAAGGTATAATACAAAGTCAGTAGACCTTTTCTGGTAGAAGGGACATGATTGGTTTTTTTTCTCCTTAATTAGGGACATCACCCAGAGCATTAGCCAGCCTGCCTCCCTGTCCATACTATGAAGGGGGCAGGGAGCATGGGGAGTATTGGTTTCTTTTGTTTTGATGGAAGTGCTTTGTATTATGGGAAGAGTGGTGTTCAGTAATTACATAAGGATTGTTTCAGGATGTGGATTTGAGAAAGGAGGTCAGCAACTAGGAAGTTTCTGGATGAAAAATCACTTGGTCTGGCAACAGAGTACAAAACTATGGATTTAAACAAGCTATGGAGTGTCTAAAAAGTTACAGATAGGGAACTTGAGCAGCTGCATGCGGGTATCGAGGATCTGGTGAGAGACGATGGCTGAGGGTCGAAGTCCAGGAATGTATTGCACACAGCCAGCCAAAAAAATTTTCAGGCTAACAACAAAGCAAAACCAGTTACTACTAATCTTAAGAAGATAAACATTGTGAATGATGAAAATGTTAACTGAGTGAATATAGCTTTTGTGAACATACCGAAGGAACTTGCACACTTCTCAAAAGGCCTTTCTCTGGAACCTCTGCAGAAAGAACTGAGTTCTCAGCATCATGAAAATGAACCACTTAATGTTGACGAAGCTATATGATTGATGGCTCAGTTATAATTCAATGGAGATGCATCGAATTACCCCCAAAATATCAATAAATTAAATGTTTTATACAAAAAAAAGTTACAAATGGTTTTTGGAAGGTAAATTGCAAAGTTTTTGTATGTGATCAAGTCATGTCTGTTATGTCTGTTGGATTTCTTTTTTTTCAAATTTTTATATTTTAATTTAGATTCACTGTACACAAATGGGGTACAACTTTCATTTCACTGGTTGGAAACAAAGTAGAGTCACACTGTCTGTGTAACTGTACATGTACACAGGGTCATTATTGTTGAGGAAACTGGGTCTTGGGTGGCTGATTATCACACCTGTTTTGGGGTCTTCTGAATGGTTGCTTCATGTCTCCTTGCTGTGTCAGTTTTCTGCAGTGTGGTTTATGCCCTACATGTGTGTGGCTGTAGGTATATATACATCTGGGAGCTGGGTGTGTTTGCCTGCGAGATTGGAGTGCTGGTGTGGGGCTTAATGGAATGGGGGCTTGTATGGGCTTGGTACAGGCAGGATGGATGCACCGCCTGTGTAAAGCCAGCATGGGTTTTCATTTTGAAAACTTTTGTACTGATACTTTGAAAGAGTTCTTGAGTGGGCACATTTGGTTCTTGGGTGTGTGCATGTTTCTGGTCACATATATTTAGGGTGTCAACTGTGTTGACAGTTGTTTGGCCAATTATGCAGTGGTCACTGGGGGACTTTGGAGCACGTGTGGGCTCTGATTCTTTGGGACATGGATTGCCTGAGTGGCGGAAGTCTGCTGAATGCAGGAGGTGGTCTTTTTTTTTTTTTTTTTTTTTTTACTTTGATATTTTTTTAAATTATTATTTTATTGTAAACAAATGGGATACATTTTGTTTCTCTGTTTGTACATGGCGTAAAGGCATACCATTTGTGTAATCATAAATTTACATAGGGTAATGTTGTTGATTCATTTTGTTATTTTTTTCCCTTCCCCCCCACCCCTCTCACCCCTCTTTTCCCTCTATACAGTCCTTCCTTCCTCCATTCTTGCCCCCTCCCTAACCCTAACTCTAACCCTAACACTAACCCCTCCCACCCACCATTATGTGTCATTATCCACTTATTAGCGATATCACTCGTCCTTTGGTTTTTTGAGATTGGCTTATCTCACATAGCATGATATTCTCCAATTTCATCCATTTGCCTGCAAATGCCATAATTTTATCATTCTTTATGGCTGAGTAATATTCCATTGTATATATATACCACAGTTTCTTTATCCATTCATCAATTAAAGGACATCTAGCTTGGTTCCACAATCTGGCTATTGTGAACTGAGCAGCTATGAACATTGATGTGGCTGTATCTCTGTAGTATGCTGATTTTAAGTCCTTTGGGTATAGGCCAAGGAGTGGGATAGCTGGGTCAAATGGTGGTTCCATTCCAAGTTTTCTAAGGAGTCTCCACACTGCTTTCCAGAGTGGCTGCACTAATTTGCAGCCCCACCAGCAATGTCAGAGTGTACCTTTCTCCCCACATCCTCGCCAACACCTGTTGTTGCTTGTATTCTTGATAATTGCCATTCTAATTGGGGTGAGATGGAATCTTAGGGTGGTTTTGATTTGCATTTCTCTTATTACTAGAGATGTTGAACATTTTTCCATATGTTTGTTGATTGCTTGTAGATCTTCTTTGTGAAGTTTCTATTCATTTCCTTAGCCCATTTGTCAATTGGATTATTTGCATTCTTGGTGTAGAGTTTTTTGAGTTCCTTGTAGATTCTGGAGAATAGTGCTCTATCTGAGGTATGATTGGCCAAGATTTTCTCCCACTCTGTAGGCTCTTTCTTTGCATTGCTGATAGTTTCCTTTGCTGAGAGAAAGCTTTTTAGTTTGAATCTATCCCAGTTATTGATTCTTGCTTTTATTTCTTGTGCTATGGGAATCCTGTTGAGGAAGTCTGGTCCTAAGCCGACATGTTGAAGCTCTGGACCTACATTTTCTTCTATAAGATGCAGGGTCTCTGGTCTGATTCCGAGGTCCTTAATCCATTTTGAGTTTAGTTTTGTGCATGGTGAGTGATATGGGTTTAGTTTCATTCTGTTGCATATGGATTTCCAATTCTCCCAGCACCATTTGTTGAAGAGGCTATCTTTCCTCCATTGCATATTTTTGGAACCTTTGTCTAGTATGAGAAAATTGTATTTATTTGGGTTTGTGTCCGTGTCCTCTCTTCTGTACCATTGATCCACCTTTCTATTTTGGTACCAATACCATGCCATTTTTGTTACTATTTCTTTGTAGTAGAGTTGAAGATCTGGTATTGCGATACCCCCTGCTTCACTCTTTCTACTGAGGATTGCTTTAGCTATTCTGGGTTTTTTATTCTTCCAGATGAATTTCATAATTGCTTGCTCTATTTCTGTAAGGTACATCATTGGGATTTTAATTGGAATTTCATTGAACCTGTATAGCACTTTTGGTAGTATGGCCATTTTGACAATATTAATTCTTCCTATCCAAGAACATGGGAGATCTTTCCATCTTCTGAGGTTTTCTTTAATTTCTTTCTTTAGTGTTCTGTAATTCTCATTGTAGAGGTCTTTCACCTCTTTTGTGAGATTGATTCCCAAGTATTTTATTTTTTTCGATGCTATTGTGAATGGGGTAGTTTTCCTAACTTCTCTTTCTGAAGATTCATCACTTATGTATAAAAATGCCTTAGATTTATGTGCATTGATCTTATATCCTGCTACTTTACTGAATTCACTTATGAGATCTAAAAGTTTTCTGGTAGAATTTCTTGGTTTCTCTAAGTATATAATCATATCAGCAAACAGGGATAGTTTGAGTTCTTCTTTTCCTATTTGTATCCCTTTAATTTCTTTGGTCTGTCTAATTGCTCTGGCTAGAGTTTCAAGGACGATATTGAAAAGAAGTGGTGAAAGAGGGCATCCCTGCCTTGTTCCAGTTTTTAGGGGGAATGCTTTCAGTTTTTCACCATTTAGAATGATATTAGCCATGGGCTTAGCATAGATGGCCTTTACAATGTTAAGGAATGTTCCCACTATCCCTATTTTTTCTAGTGTTTTGAGCATGAAGCGGTGCTGTATTTTATCAAATGCTTTCTCTGCATCTATCGAAATAATCATGCGATTCTTGACTTTAAGTCTATTGATATGGTGAATTACATTTATTGATTTCCTGATGTTGAACCAACCTTGCATCCCTGGGATGAAACCCACTTGATCATGGTGCACTATTTTTTAATATGTTTTTGTATGCGATTTGCTAAAATTTTGTTTCGAATTTTTGTGTCGATGTTCATTAAGGATATTGGTCTGAAATTTTCTTTCCTCAATGTGTCTCTGTCTGGTTTAGGTATCAAGGTGATATTGGCTTCATAGAACGAGTTTGGGAGGGTTCCCTCCTCTTCTATTTTCTGGAATACTTTGAGAAGTATTGGAATGAGCTCTTCTTTAAAGGTTTTGTAGAACTCGGCTGAAAACCCATCAGGTCCTGGACTTTTCTTTGTTGGTAGACTTTTGATGACTTCATCTATTTCATTACTTGAAATTGGTCTATTTAAATTGTGTTTGTCCTTCTCAATCAGTTTAGGCAATTCATATGTCTCTAGAAACCTGTTGATGTCTTTGAAATTTTCTATTTTGTTGGAGTATAGATTTTCAAAATAGCTTCTAATTATGTTTTGTATTTCAGTCATGTCTTTTGTGATATTTCCTTGTTCATTCCGAATTTTAGTAATTTGGGTTTTTTCTCATCTTCTCTTTGTTAGTGTGGCTAAAGATTTATCAATTTTGTTTATTTTTTGAAAGAACCAATTATTTATTTTGTCAATTTTTTGGTATTGTTTCTTTTGTTTCAATTTCGTTGATTTCAGCTCTGAGTTTACCTATTTCCTGTCTTCTACTACTTTTGGTGTTGGTCTATTCTTCTTTTTCTAGGGCTTTGAGCTGTAGTATTAGGTCATTTATTTGTTGAGTTTTACTTCTTCTATTAAATGTGCTCCATGAAATAAATTTTCCTCTAAGTACTGCTTTCATAGTGTCCCAGAGATTTTGATATGATATTTCTTTGTTCTCATTTACCTCTAAGAATTTTTGAATTTCCTTCC
>NC_062227.1:7229760-7291581 GCF_902686445.1 Sciurus carolinensis
AAACTTTCAACATAGGACTACAGTCATAGCTGATGGTCCTGAATAAATTCTTCCTTATTTATTTATTTATTTATTTATTTATTTATTTTTGCCACCAGGGATTGAACCCATAGGCACTTAACCATTGAACTACATCCCTCCCCCTTCCCACCTTTCTTGAGACAGGGTCTCACTAAGTTTCTTAGGGCCTTTATAAGTTGTTGAGACTAGCTTCAAACTTGACATCCTGCTGCCTCAGTCTCCTGAACTGCTGGGATTACAGGCCTGAGCTATGGTGTCCACCTGCCCTACCATTTTGACAGGTGTCATGAATGTATTTTTCTTTAATTTGGGTCTTCCTCAGAAGAATTTGGCAAATTCTGCACAGAAGGTAAAAAACCTGAGGCAAAACATTCTCAAAGGCACAGTAAGAACTCAGGAGTCTCAGAATTTTAGGCAGTGATGAGCAGCTGTGGCAGTTGCTGGAGATAAGAGCCCTGAAGGGAGGTGTAATCTGATGCTGAGAATCTGTCATTGCTTTGGGCCTAAGGATACCTGCTGCATTTGGTTAAAGGTCCCTGGGTAGGAAAAAGGGACATCTCTTGGAAGTGAAGTGACAATTGTGGAAACTTGAAGGGCTTCAGACACATAATTGGTCCTCCACTGGGGACATTTGTGTGATTTTGAAGGTGTTGACTGGTGGTCTCAAGAATTAACTGAAAAAAGATGTAGCTCTTTGGTCACCATTTAGGGACATCCTCCAGATGAAAATGAACTGCAGGAACATAGGTAAACCAGAGGTGGACAGAACATCAGTAAAACCTGCTAAAACTGCAACCCCAGCCCCAATCAAATGCAATTCTTCCTGGAGTAGCTGTAAATACCCATCTAAAATTTTTGAAAAGTAAATTTCATTATGTCCTTTGTGCCATATGGAAAAGAAAACTTTGTAATTTTAGTCTTTTCTTTAGAAAACTTGACATCGTAGGTGCTTTTTCTGTTGCTGTGACAAGTATGTAAATCTTTTTAAAAACTGAAGGAAACTCTTGCTAGTTTTGCATCCCAGGAGTCTTCTTGGAGATTTTTGGAGCCATCTCTTTGACATATGAACTCAAGAAGGGTCTTGCCCCACTTTTCTTTCTCTGCTGGTCATGCTTAGACTTTTAGCTACAAGGTATAACTTCCTCCTTATTGAAAAGGTATGAGATTTTGATAAAGATCCTTTGCCTATCTGCAACAGTTTGTATCTTCTATATCAAAGGGTGAGATTTCTTCCTGTCTTTGCAATGCTTTTTGTGGATTTCCCATGATGTACACTGCAGGCTAATTTAATGCTCATTCAACAGTAAGTTGGTCTTCTTTGTCTTTGACTTTTGTGGAGAGTTTTTCTGCATTGTCAGATGATTTCATTTTTAAGTATTTTCCCAGTGCTGGCTGTAGAGAAATCAGGTCCTGCCCTTTGTGCCTCAATAAAGGAAAGAAAATCTCGATAGTAAAATTTATCATTGAGATCCTCTGAGAAAATGCCCAGCACACTGTCAAAATGTAGGCTGGTAAAGAGCTAAAACAACATATCTGATAACCAAGAGAAAAAACAGCATTAGAAACAATGATAGATGAGCCAGCTACGGACTATGACAGAGAAGGACTTTAACACTGATTAACAGATTCAAGAAACAGAGAAGAAATAGAAGATTTTTATGAGTATTAGAATTTATACAAATCAAATGGATACTCTAGAAATGAAAAAAATCTATTATCTGAAACTATAACAGCAGATGAGTTTAATAACAGATTATATTGGATTATTGAAAAAGAAGACAGATTTATGGAAAATACCTAAAATGGAACACAGAGAAAAGAAGGATAAAGGAAGAAAGAAAAAAAAAGTAAGAGACATGCAGGAAATGCCCAATATTTCTAAGAGATATGTATCTGAAGTTAAAATAGGAAAGAAGAAAGATATTAAAGAAGAAACAATGCTTAAATTTAAAGAAATAGTAGTGAAGAGTGTTCAAGAACAGATGAAGAGCTCCATTCAGAGCCTTCTAGCAAGACTTAAGTGGATTCAAAAATTGTTAGTACCTCATGTAATGCTTCTTAGGAGTAAAATAATATTACTTAGAATCATAATTATAATATTCTTAGAAGTAGACTTTGTCAAAAATCAATGACAAAAATCTTTAAAACATCATGAAAATAATTTTCAGCACATTGATGTATCACTTTGTGATCACTTGATCAAGTCATTTAAAATATAATTTCAAATGAAACTGCCACACTAAAGAACACACATTATCCTATTAGAAAGTCAAAAATACACATTTCTAAAAGAATTTTATCCTAATAAGACATTTGTGAGTTTGTCTCACCCATATGGATATGAATCTAAAGGCAGGGATCTATGATGCAAAAGTGATTCCTTAGAAAGAGATAATAAAATTTTAAAGCAAAGATGTTGTTAGATGAAAAAAATAAATGTTATGCACAACCTGAGGTGGAGGCAGAGGCAGAAACTGAGTCTCCCAAGAAATTGGAGAGTTGGAGCTTTTGAGTATTATATATCTCTGATTTATTTTGCAATGCACCACTATAATTTACACATTTTAAATTTTCATAGGACAAATACCTCCTTAAAGTAAGTTGTGTATGGATATGGGTGCACCTTCAAGGAAAAGAGTTTTATATAGCTAGTTTTAGATTTGGAATTATGAAAATATAAAATATCTAAAGGCCATTGACAAATTCTTCTATACATTACCCAGCCTCAGTACCAGAGATGTCTCACTCCTTTTAAGACCTCAAAATTTGGCATCCACATTTTTATAAAACCTGAAGTATATTAAATTTTTTTCAGGAAAATGAGGGATTTGCTATAAGCAAACTACAATCACTGTTATGAGACACATGTCCTAACCATGACATCCTAAAAGTAAAGTTGACAAGGTCAAAAGGAGTTGGTTGAAAGTAGAAGGGACAAAATTCAGATCAAGTTGCCACCTTCGCCTAATACTTGAGAGGCTACATCTTTCCCTGATTTCTAAGTAACTGGACATAACACATAAACTTCAGAGTCATTGACCTAACTCTGAAAATGCAGAGAGCTCTTTCCCCCAACTACCCTGCTACCAAACCCAGCACATTTTCCAATTATTTTCTCTCTTTAGTAAACTTTTCAATTTCTGGATCTTTTTTAGGATACTTTCCATATCCATGGAAATGTCCTCAATTCATAAACTCTTGAATCCTTTTAAAAATGTTGTGGAAGTCTAGAAGCATTATTTTGCATTATAGAAATGGCAAGAGTCAGGCAGACTATAGTTGAAAATCTGCCTATGTATCTTACTACTTATGTGACTTTAGGCAATTAATTTTCTTGAGCCTCAATTTCTAAATCTTTAATAAGAATATAATACTGCTAAACCTGTGTGCCTATGGTGAGGATTAAATAAGACAGTACTTACAAAGCTTTTCATATGTAATTAATATATGGAATAAATGAACATTTGTATTCCTATAAGACAGACTAGGAACCAGGTCTCATTCATTAATTCTTTATATGAATATATCTTCTTTGTGTTTGCATTCTAAACGCCTCACTTTTCATATGCCAGTTTCAGCACTTTAGCTCACCAATCCCATTGCTGCATTCCTGGGCTCTCATAGGCTTAACCTGGGTTCAATGTGCTCTTTGAACTGTTCATTTAAATCACTGCCAGGTTTCAGTTCTTGTTTGTAAAGATGTGTCTGTGTTTTAACAGGTCTTATGACTCTGGCAGTGTGGGAAGGCCAGTGATTTTCAAGACAGGGCTGCCATTGAGGGATACTTATTTTACTCACATACTCATAAGGGAGGGAGCATGCCTCACCAGGGGCCACTCTGGAGTTTCCTAGGGGGAGGTGATTATGCAGAGTAAGAGAAGGAAACTGTGGTCAAGCTCCTTTATGTAGCATCTATGGGAAGAAAGAGATGAAGCAGAGGAAACTGATTTAGGACAAGTTTGAATAATGCCAGCCAGTTCTGGGGCCCAAGGACTGTCCCTAATTTTCTAATACCTGTCCCTGGAGTGATAAGAGAAATAATAACCTAGATAAAGTGTGAGAGCCCAGAAAAAGAGGAGGTTAGTTATGGACTAAATTGTGTGCTCAGGAAGGGGAATGGACAAACCTCTGGCCAGGACCTCAAAACTGAGTCAAGTCAGTATTTCAGAAACTCTATTATGTGTACCAATGAGAGAGACAGGGGTCTCATGACATGGTACAGGTTGCTCCTTGCATGAATGTAGGTTGTTGAGATATGAAACTCTGTGGATGCTGTGTAGTTTTGGCTTGGGTCCTCTGGTTGATCCTTCACTTGGGAGGACATTGGCCCACAGTCACTATTATAATGTGTCACATATTCATGTAATATCATTCATTTCATGGGCTAGAGAAAGTAGCAGCAGTGTGAAGAAAGGATGCAGGTAGATCTTTACCTCAGGATGTATAAATTTCTCTCTGGATTTTACATAGCTGGAACACTCAAAAGACCATGGAGGTTGGAGGCAAAAGCACTTGCTCATGAAGATCTAACTGTGTTGATGTGATGATGACTTTCCTGAGTATCAGGCAGCAAGCTGTCTGTGTAGCTCCCTAGCAACAGGATCAACAAAACTGCATTGATGAATGGACTCTTAATCACACTGAAAGGAGCCATATGTTGTGACCATTCCAAAGTAGCATGTAATTATCTACACAGTTTAGCTCTGAAACTCCAAAAGAGGCTTATGGAAGTGAGTGAAAGAAAAAGAATGGGAAATTCAAACATCTGAATCCCTTTTTATCTTAGTCCTCCAGGGGACTAGCTATCTATTAGGTACAGTAGGTCAATGAAATGGTTTAATTTTCATTTCTTTCTAAATCAGAAGAAAAATGCAGTCATCATAATGATGAATATATAATAATAAATCAGACTTAAGTAATATTTGTATTTTTTGCTGATAAAGTGATAAAGTATAATCTGTAATATTATTTAATGAAGAAAAATGTCCACATGGCAAAATTACCAATTAAGTTAGAAAGAATAATGGTTTCCTCAAAGCTGTCTGTGTGCTAGTTCTGGAATCTGTGACTCTGGTAAAAGGGACTTTGCACAGCAAGATAAGGATTTTAAGCTAGGAAGAAAATAGTGAATTATCCAGGATGGTTCAATGTGATCACAGGGTCCTTATGAGACAGAAACATGTCAGAAAGAAAAGAGGTGATGACAGATGCAAAGGGTGTAGTGATTTGCTTTGAAGATGGAAAATCAGGTCATAAGACAAGAAAAGCAGATGGACTCCCAAAAAGGCGAGAAACAATTCTTCCCTGGAGCTTCCAGAAGGAAGGCAGCCCTGTGGACATCTTGACTGTAGGTCAGAAGACTCACTTCAGAATTCTGAACACTATAACTGTAATATCAGAAATTTGTTTTAAGTCACTAAGCTCATGGTAATTTTGTGCAGCCACCTTAGGAAATTTACATACCTGTGAAGTGATAAAGTAGTCCTCTCATCATCTTGGGTAAATCTCTTAAACAACCTGATTTGTATTTCCTCCTCTGCCTAACAAGGAGATTGAGTAAGCAAATGTCACTCACAAAGTCAGATTATTTCAGTGGAACACATGTAGAATAAACTAATGACCCAGACCAGGGTAAGGAGAAGAAAATTATGCATCTGACAACCTGGTCATGGTCTGATCAAAATACATTCAGAAAACAAAGTGAAAAAGACTTGTACAGAGTCCCCCTCAAAGTCCTTACAGACTTGAAAATGACAATGTCACATTATTGAAACTGCAAACAAACTTGGAAAAGTTCATATTATATTGTGTTTACCAGAATATGTCTTTAAATTATAATTGCTATCTGTACATAAAAAAGAGTTATGAGACCCGGCAGAATAGTTGGCATCATATATGGTCTCTAGAAGAAATTGTTTGGAAAGAGAGAGCACATTGTTTTGGATCAGTCTTGAATTATTACAAAATCAGATCCTTTAATTTTTTTGGCACATGAGTGTATGAAGACTATCTGGTTTCACTTGATAAAATGAGAAGTGTTTGATTACTTTAATATATATTTAAGTGTATGTTCATATTTAAATACATAATTAAATATATAGTATACTTAAATATTTTAATATATTTATAGTATATATATATTTATATAATGCTTATATAAATATATTTTATATATGCATTCTACTACTTTAAGGAAGAAAAACAGTTTCACTCAGTTTCTACTGTAATCTCACTTTTTTCTTAGAATCATGTTTGCACTGGGATTTTGTCTTGATAAAACCAAAGGACAAACACTGAGTGTGTCAGGCTCTGGATTCTGCCACGTGAGCATCCATGGTGCAGATAGATGGCAAACATGTTCATGAGTAACTCAAACATCATCCTTTGATCACTAAAAAGACCAATTGAATGGATAATTGCTCTCTTTTAGTCATACATGGAGGTAAAATACAAAAGACACCTCATATCAAAACTGGAGTATCCAAAGAAATCAATAGTCCAACAACTCTCATGAACATAGATGCACTAATCCTTAACAAACATTGGCACTCAGAATTCAGAAAAAATAATAGAAGAAATATATACTATGTCCAGATCAGTTTTCTCTAGTAACTTCATTCCTGGGCATTAATTCCAGTGGTATTAAAGTTTAATCCATGCAAAAATCTGCACATGGTTGTTCACAGAAAATTTATTTGTAATAGCCTCAAACAGGAAATAACCAAAGTGTTTCTGAATAAGTGAATAAATAAACCAGGGTACATCAATACCATAGAATACTACTCAGCTATAAAAAGGGATAAATTATTGATACATGCAAATATTTGAATGGACCTCAAATGAGTTATGCTGAGTGGCAAATACCAACCTCAAAGGATTTCTGTAAAGAATCCTTGGGGCAATGGGACAGATTTGTATGTTGATTGTGGCATTGGTTTTGTAAGTCATAAAACGGCAATGCTTATTTTGTACCATTGTCAATTTTATGAGTTTTGATAGTGTACTACTGTTACATAATATGATATTTTGGGAAAGCTGAGGAAAGAATTCTTGGGATTCTTTGTGTTCTAATTCAGCAACTATCTGTCAATCTATAATTCTTTGAAAATAAAACAATTAGTATATGTTTAGTACAGATGCAATTAAAAATATTTTTTATCTACCGTAGGTAGAATACAAAACACAAGATCTGAAGCTAGACCAACTAGAGGACCAACTGTGCTTAATTGAGAGTCCTTCCAGGGTCCTGGATTATGAAATTCACTCTGCACTGAACACGGAGAACATTTCTGAGCAAAAAGAAGGTTATGCCAAAGGAGATGTAATAAAGGACACTTGTAAAGTGGAAACTTTATGTGGTTTCCTTTATTTTTACTTCATAACAACTGAGTAAAATTGTTGTTTTATAGTCAAAAATACTAAGATTCAAGAAACAGATGATGAATATGGCAGAGTATATGATTAACCTACAAACATCAATAGCAATGCTATTATTTACTACATAATATACATATATATATATACATATATATCGTATACATAATAGCAGCATCAGTGAGAATGCATTATCCTGCTCACTCACTGCCACAGGCCTGCACTTCATGTCCTCCTGCCATTGTGCTGTCTCTACTCTGCTGATCACAATGGAAGAAGAAATTCATGGGCTCGTTATTGATAATGGCTCCAGTATGTGCAAAGGTGACTTTTCTAGCACCGACACCCCCTGAGCTGTGTTTGTTGGGCGCCCCTGCCACCAGGGTGTGATGTTGGACATGAACCTGAAGTAGTTCTAAGTGGGCGACCAGGCCCAGAGCAAGTGTGACATCCTGACCCTGAAGTACCCCATGGAGCACAGCATCATCAACATCACCAACTGCAATGACATGGAGAAGATCTGGCACCACACCTTCTACAATGAGCTGCATGAGGCCCCTAAGGAGCACCTAGTGCAGCTGATGGAGGCCCCCTGAACCCCAAGGCTAACAGAGAGAAAATGACTGAGATCATGTTCAAGACCTTCAACACACTGGCCATGTATGTGGCCATCCAGGCCCTGCTGTCCCTGTATACCTCTGGGCACACCACTGGAATTGTCATGGACTCTGGTGACAAGGTCACCCACACAGTGCCCATCTATGCAGGCTATGCCCTTCCCACACCATCCTGCAGCTGGACCTGGCTGGCAGGGACCTGCATCTGGACCTGGCTGGCAGGGACCTGACAGACTACCTCATGAAGATCCTGACAGTGTGTGGCTACAGCTTCACCATCACTGCCGAGTGGGAGATCATGCATGACATCAAGGAAAAGCTGAGCTATGTCACTCTGGACTTCGAGCAGGAGATGGCCACTGCTGCATCCTCTTCCTCCCTGGAGAAGAATATGACCTGCCCATTGGGCAGTTTATTACCATTGGCAACAGTGGTTTCAGTGTCCAGATTTTGCACTGTCTTTGCAACATTGCAGTGTCTGTCACTTATTGCACTATCCTAGTCTGCAATGTTGGAGGGTCACCAGGGTGTTGCACTCTCCTAATCTGAAATGCCAGAGCAACAATGAGAAAAGGGACTCAGTCTCTGAGCAAAGATCTGAGGAGAAGAGCTTTATCCAGGAGAGATGTTACATAGGAAGCTGTTTCTGTCTTTACTGTGTATAACACTGTACTTTATGTGCTTGCAGTTAAGCTAGCCATACCTCTTAAAGGTCAAGCCATGCATAAACAGTTACTAGCCTATTTGGCAGATTATCAGTTGGTAAAGGAAAGTAACAAGAAATTCTGTGAATCTAGGAGATGACAGGCTCATAAACCATAGAAGAGCTATTTTAATGACCGCAGAGTATCCTGTTCACAGAACACAGGATAAGGAGTATGGGGCCCTAGTCCCCAAGTGGCCTGAAAGGTGCACACTGTATTGGCCTCCTTCCAGGGGGTAGCACAGAGCTCTAGTTCCCAAGTGGACTGTTCGGGGTGTCTGTCTCCTGACAGAATGTCACATAGACCTCCTTCCAGGAGACAGATCCACATCCAGAGGCTCTCTTCCATTTGTCTTTCCTGGGAATGGAATCCCCTGGTTTCCATGAGACCACCTTCAACTTCATCATGAAGTGTGATGCTGACATATGCAAGGACCTCTATGCCAATGATGGGCTGTCTGGCAGTACCACCATGTACCCAGGCATCGCTGACAGAATGCAGATGGAGATCACAGCCCTGGTGCCCAGCACAATGAAGATCAACATTATTGCTCCCCCTGAGCAAAAGTACTCTGTATGAAAGGGTGGCTCCATCCTGGCCTCACTGTCTACCTTCCAGCAGAAGTGTATCAGCAAGCAGGAGTACCACGAGTCAGCCCCCTCCAATGTCCACCTCAAATGCTTCTAGATGGATTGAGCAGATGCCAGGCACCTGCTGTATGAGCTGATTCAGAAGTACAAATTTGCCTTAGAAAATGTATACACCTCATGCTAGCCTCATGAAACCTGAATAAGTCTTTGAAAAGAAATTTGTCCTTGAAGCTTGTATCTGATATCAGCATTGGATGGTAGAACTTGTTGATGATTTTGACCTTGTAGTCAAGTTAACTGTTGCCTTGGTATATGTTTAATGCCCTGTGCACACCTTCAATTTAAGCCCTTAGTCCATATGACTCAGTCACCTGGTGCCTGAGGTGAGAGCTTTCATACAGGAGAGAAGTCCATGCCTTAGCAAATAAGAGATCACAGCAGTGATCTGTGCAGGGTATTCATGTGTCAGCTGACAGACTGTTCCAGGACTGCTCGGGCTGGACTGTTGTCACCTCCTGTGTGTCTAACAGGGTGGAAAAGTCCAAGCCTTAAGACTCAGTTTCCATTCTTACCAACATTTTTCTGCCTGACCACCATTGGTTATTACTTGTCTTGAGCTGGAAACAGTTTGTATTTACACCTGTAAATTTATTCATTTTAATTTGTGTAAGGATTTTTTTGTACTCAATTCTTTACAAGATGATAAATTTTTGGTTTTCTATTGTGATGTGAGAACTTTAGGCCCCAGTAACACTTCATTGAGTGATGAAAAATAAATTGCTGCAGTACACTGAGGGACAAAAAAGAGAATGCATTATCTTAAATAATATACACTTTATAACTGAGACTAAGAAGCAACTTGAAATAAATCTAAAAAAACCATGCCATTCTCAAAGGTGTAAAATTTAAAAAAAATTACATAAATATGTACAAAAAGATCTTAATAATGAAGATTTACCCATATTCATAGATAGAAAGACTTAATATTTTTAAGTTTCCAGTTCTATATTGATCTGTAATTTTGAACCCACTTCAATAAAAGTTATACAAGGATTCTCTGGCATGCTGAAGTGTTTATGAGGTCTGGGGGTGGACTCAGTGATAAAATGCTTTCCTAGAAGGGTCAGGGTTGAGGGTTTAATCCTCAGCACCACAAAAATAGACCAATAAATAAATATAAGAAAATAAAATATGAATGAAAAAGGAGAGAACCAAGTGCTCAAGAAAGGTAAAGAATAGCAAGTAGAGAATTTCCTCAATACATACAAAACCTACAAAGATATGGTCATTACATATTGATAGAGAAAAGACAGTTTCAGAAGGAATGAGGAAAATTTAGAAACAGTTCAACACATATGTAATGTCACTATATGTCAAAAGTCATGAGAGAAAAGTGGGAGGAAGAGAAATATTCAATATGTTGAACTAGAAAATGAGCTGTAAGTAGGAAAATAAGTAAAATCCTCTAATTCACACCACATACAAAAATCAATACCAGCTTAAATAAGGACAAAATTATCTAATTTTTTGACTCTAAGAAGAAAATATAAGTGATTGCCTTTGTGCTCTTGAGTTGAATACAAAAAACTGCTACCCAAAAAGTATAAGTTTGACAATATTAATATGGAGCATTCCTGTTCATTAAGACATGTTAAAGAAAGCAATCAACAACTAGACACGGGGAAGAGATATTATATCACATGTAACAATACTAAGGAACTATTTAATATTTGTAGAGAACACATGGAAATGAATAACAGAATAATACTCCAATAGAAACATGATCCAATGACAGAAACAACTATTTCTTAGCAGAGGAAATATCCATGGTAAATAAAAATAAATGGAGGGGCCTGGGATTGTGGCTTTGTGGTAGAGTACTTGCTTAGCATGTGTGAGGTACTGAGTTCAATTCTAAGCACCACATACAAATAAATTAATAAAAATTCATCAAAAATACAAATATTTTAAAAAACAAACAGGGATTTCAAGATGGTGGACTAGAGGGTGGCTGCATTTCATGTTGTTCCAGGACTTAGGATTCAAGAAGAGGAGATATTGAGAGACTTGGAACCAACTCAAAGCCACCTGGTGAGTCTCTCCCATTGGGGAGGCCTCCCAGATGGGGCAGTAGTCCCAGAACACAGGGAACTTTGTGAAGTAGAGTTGTCCAACGAGACACCCCTCCTCTTCTGGAGCAGTGAACACGGACAACTGGGAGCATTGTAGAGGAAGCCGCTCAGCACAATGCTTGGACTCAGAGCAACCCACTGGGGCCCAGGCAGCTGCCCAGAGGAAGAGGTGCACAGTGAGCTGTTTAGACTCAGAGCGACCGCTCCTGATAACTGGGGAGCTGCCCAGAGGAGGAGGAGGAGTGCAGCAGTTCGCTTGGACTCAGAGTGGCCACACCAGAGCTCCGGGAGGCTGCCCAGAAGAGGAGGCACGCAGCGAGTTGTTTGAACACAGAGTGACTGCTCCTGAACACCTGGGGACTGCCCAGAGGAGGAGGAGGAGTGCAGTGGGTCGCTTGGACTCAGAGCGGTTGCACCAGAGCTCTGGGTAGCTGCCCAGAGGAGGAGGCGTGTGGCAGGTTGCTTGGACTCGGAATGACTACACCAGGGCTACGGGCAGCTGTCAGGAGGAGGAGGTGCACAGTGAGTTGCTTGGACTCTGAGCAACTGCATGGAACACTGGGTGGCCGCCTGGAGGAAAGAGGCATGCAGCAGGTCACTGGGACTCATAGCGACTGTACAGGGCTCCAGGTGGCTGCTCAGAGGAGGGGTCAGCATAGTTAGGCGATTAAGGTGCAGAGCAGGGTCCCAGGACCTATGCAACTTCTTGGTGGAAGAGCCACACAGAGACAAGCTGAGGGGCGGAGCGAAGGTTCCAGGACTGCAGGCAGCTTCTCTGAGGAGGGGCAGCCTAAGGAGTCTCGTCTGCGGAGGGCAAGGCTCCCAGGCCCAGGAGGTAGGTCTGGGCCCCTGGGAACGTTGCAGAGGAAGGCTGCATAGCCCAGGTGGTAGTTGTGGATTGAGGGAAACATCTAGGAGGGAAACATCTAGGAGGGGAACTGACGAGCGAGACCTCCCCACCGGGTGAGTCTTCCCTGCTGGGTGAGGTTTTCCCACAAGGACAGTAAAACCTGAGACACAGGCCCAAACAGGCCTTGCCTCAGCCCACAGCCTAGTTCCCCTTTGGATGACCATTGGTCAACAAGTGGAGGCACCTCTGCACACTAGCAGGGAATATACCCCACCTGAAGGCCACCACATTAGAAAGGCAGCTTCCTTGTGTAGCACCACATTATCAACTTCCTCCAAGACTTCAGGCTACTGAAGGATAAGAGGGGATATACTAGAAATCTTCAGGGACATTATAAGTCAATAGAGGAAATCTGCAATATCTCAGGGGTCCACTGATACCTGAACAGTATGAGAAAACAAGGGAAGAAAATGCCCCTAACAAATCTAGATGTTACATCAATAAAATCCAATGACAGCATGGCAGAAGAAAGGACAGAAAGGGAGTTCAGAATGTACATAATTAAAATGATCAGGGAAGCAAATGATGAGTTGAAAGAGCAAATGCAGGCATTGAATGATCGCACCGATCAACAGTTAAAAGAGCAAATACAGGAAGCAAAAGATCATTTCAATAAAGAGTTAGAGATATTGAAAAAAAGTCAAACAGAAATCCTTGAAATGAAGAAAACAATAAACCAAATTAAGAACTCCATAGAAAGCATAACCAATAGGATAGAACACCTGGAAGACAGAACCTCAGATATTGAAGACAAAGTTGAACAAACAGAGAAGATGGTAAGAAATCATGAACAGAATCTCCAAGAACTATGGGATATCATGAAAAGGCCAAATTTAAGAATTATTGGGATTGAGGAAAACTTAGAGAAAAAAACCAGAGGAAGAACAATCTATTCAATGAAATAATATTAGAAAATTTCCCAAATCTGAAGAATGAAATGGAAAATCATGTCCAAGAGGCTTATAGGACTCCAAATATACAAAATTACAACAGACGCACACCAAGGCACATTATAATGAAAATACCTAACATACAAAATAAAGACAGAATTTTAAAGGCTGTGAGAGAAAATAACCAAATTCCATTTAAGGGGGAAACCAATACGGATATCAGCAGACTTTTCAATGCAGACCCTAAAACCTAGAAGGGCCTGGAACAACATTTTTCAAGCCCTGAAAGAAAATGGATGCCAACCAAGAATCTTATACCCAGCAAAACTTACCTTCAAATTTGACGATGAAATAAAATCATTCCATGATAAACAAAAGCTAAAAGAATTTACAAAAAGAAAGCCAGCATTACAGAACATTCTCAGCAAAATATTCCATGAGGAAGAGATGAAAAACAAAGAAGCAAATCAGCAAAGGGAGGAACTATACTAAAGGAATTGTCAAATAAAGGAGGAACCAAGTTGTGTCAAAAAATAAAAATTAAAAAAATGAGCCAAATGAGCAGGAATACAAATCATATCTCAATAATAACCTTGAATATCAATGGCCCTAACTCATCAATCAAAAGACATAGACTGGCAGATTGGATTAAAAAGGAAGATCCAACAATATGTTACCTGCAAGAGACTCACCTCATAGAAAGAGATACCCATAGACTAAAGGTGAAAGGATGGGGAAAAACATACCATGCACATGGACTCAGCAAAAAAGCTGGGGTATCCATCCTCATTTCAGATAATATGGACTTCAAGCCAAAATAGTCAGAAGGGATAAAGAAGGACATTTCATACTGCTTAATAGAAGCATAAATCAGCAAGACATAACAATCATAAACATCTATGCCCCAAACAGTGACTCACCCATGTATGTCAAACAAATCCTTCTCAATCTCAGAAACCAAATAGACCATAATACAATAATACTAGGTGATTTTAACATGCCTCTCTCACCGCTGGACAGATCTTCCAAACAAAAATTGAACAAAGAAATCATAGAACTCAATAGCACAATCAATAATTTAGACTTAACAGACATTTATAGAATATACTGTCCAACAAAGAGTGAGTACACTTTCTTCTCAGCAGCACATGAATCCTTTTCTAAAATAGACCATATATTATGCCACAAAGCTAATGTTAGCAAATACAAGAAGATAGAGACACTACCTTGTATTCTATCAGATCATAATGGATTGAAGTTAGAAATAAATGAAAGAGTAAAAAACAGAAACTACTCCAACACCTGGAGATTAAACAATATGCTATTATATGATGAATGGATAACAGAAGATATTAGGAAGGAAATTAAAAAAATCTTAGAGGTAAATAAGAACAGAGAAACATCATATCAAAATCTCTGTGACACTATGAAAGCAGTACTTAGAGGAAAATTTATTTCATGGAGCGCATTTAATAAAAGAAGTAAAACTCAACAAATAAATGACCTAGCACTAGAGCTCAAAGCCCTAGAAAAAGAAGAACAGACCAACACCAAAAGTAGTAGAAGACAGGAAATAGTTAAAATCAGAGCTGAAATCAATGAAATTGAAACAAAAGAAACAATACAAAAAATTGACAAAATAAATAGTTGGTTCTTTGAAAAATAAACAAAATTGATAAACCCTTACCACACTAGCAAAGAGAAGATGACAGAAAACCACATCACTAAAATTCGGAATGAACAAGGAAATATCACAACAGACACATTGAAATACAAAACTTAATTAGAAGCTATTTTGAAAATCTATACTCCAACAAAATAGAAAATTTTGAAGACATCAACAGGTTTCTAGAGACATATGAATTGCCTAAACTGAACGAGGAGGACATACACAACTTAAGTAGACCAATTTCAAGTAATGAAATAGAAGAAGTCATCAAAAGCTGACCAACAGAGGGGCTGCAAATTCGTGCAACCACTCTGGGAAGCAGTGTGGAGATTCCTTAGAAAGCTTGGAATGGAACCACCATTTGACCCAGCTATCCCACTCCTTGGCCTATACCCAAAGGACCGCACCTCTTTAAAACTCAGGTTGCTTATTTATAAAATGGGATACGTAGTCACATTCGACCATCTTTGTGATAATAATGAGAAGTCAAGTCCTTCACGCCCCTGACTCTGTGCTCAGTAGGGATGAGCACCCCCTAATGGTTAAAAGGACAAGCAGATTCAGGGATTTTTCCTTTTTTGAAAAGTGATTCCTTTTCTGTTTTGTTTCTTGTTTGTTGTTGTTATTTCTTTTTCATGGCTTTATTGGTGCACTACAATGACACGCGATGCTGGTATTCATTGTGACACACTCACACATTCACAGTACAACAGTATATTTGACCAATGTCATTACCCACTATTTCCCCTTCTGTTCCCTCCCTCCCTTCCTTGGTCCCTTTTCTGTCCTCTACTCAGCTGCCTTGGATGTTCAGGAGATGCCCCCCAAAACTTTTCTTCCCATTTTCCTCTCTGACTTCCACGTAGGAGGGTTTTTTTTTTTCTTTGCAAGAGTGATATTTCTTAAATGTCATTTGGTATTTGGAATCCAACCAATATCACTAAACTTTCTATTTATTTTTGGTTTAATAAGCAATAAAATGAAACAATTACATCTTGCTTGATGCTTAAAAGTGCTTCTGTTATGTGGAACAAGCAAAAATATAAGAAGAGTCGCTTGAGACTGCACCCTACTTCATCTCTCAATTCAAATTTAGGTTTCTCAGATGCTTACATTCTTTGATAATTATCTTAGTCTATCAGATCCATGAAAAAAAAAGATGAGAGAAGTCTGATTTAGAACAAGTGAAGCGGCAGCCAATTAAAAAGAGCATGATGAAAATCTGGAGGAGAGAAAATCCTGTCCAGTCCTGACACACACTCCAGAACAGCTTTATTTTCTCTTCCAGTATTTGCATCTTTGTTTGTGAACAAAATTATCCATGCAGCTGTCCATTGGCATTCCAGAATTACAAAGTCAGAATGTATATCAGGATAGAAATTAGGATGCAAGGTCTGTGAACCATTCAAAACACTGAGACTATACCCCCACCTGCTGATTAGCCTGATTCATCAGAAGAGGCAGACGCCATTTCAAAACGAACTTGACCCAGATTCCTTCAAGGTGCTGAGAAAGTCAAGTTCAAAAAAAAAAAAAACAAAAAGTGCCACGAACTTGACAGTAACCATTTTCATCACATCAACATAAACCATTTTTTTTAAGCTAGCAGAAATATGAAATGGGGATTGGGAATTAGGTGCCAATTTTTGTGCTAAAATCCGCATAGCGACTGAAGTGTTCAAAGCCCGCTCGGCTGTGTTCTTGCTGGGTCCCCGTCTGCGCCAATCTTTCACCGCCTCTGCGTTCCCACCTGTGGATCAGGGTGGTGCTAGCGCCCCCCACACAGGCTGTGAGGATGCACTGGATTATTTGACAACCTTAGTGATAACACACGACACCAAGCAGACCCAGGACGTGTTTCGATTGCAGTCCTCCATACTCACCTCTGTAAAATGAAGACAAAATTTCTACAAATTATGGCAAAATAGGTTTTTCAGATTTCCACATTTCTAAGGTGATGCTTGAAATCAGAAGACTGTCATGGCACAGTGAGGTATCTGCTGACAGATGGCTTCTCCCTCTCCTGCACTTTGGGTCCCAGTTCCTACTGCCGTTCATCTTTTCTTGCAAAAAATAACTCAATTGCATATCTCAGATGACAGCTAAGGGTGCTGAGCACTACTGTGCAGATGGAGGCATTTCTTCAATGTCACAGGGCTGAGCTTCTGGGACGTACAAGGGAGCAGGGCACCAGGGACAGAGGGTGTGGTAGGCCACCGCTCTATTCCACGAGCCTGAGAGGATGGGGTCTGGACCCGAACCTCAGGTGGCCCCACCTGATACTTATCCTTCCCTGAGCCTGTCCCTCCATGAGCAATGGGATCACACCATCCATTGCTTTTTAAGAAGAAGGGATTGCACATAAAATAAGCTTCATTCAATTGTTTCAGAGAATAACATTCGCTAACACAAAAGCATGACAGATATGGATATGAAAGTTATACTGATGATACTGTTCACAATAGCCCAAAGGTGGGAGCATTCTCAAGGCCCATCAATGAATGGAAAAAAGGTATTATATCCACACAGGGGAATATTAGTCAGTCATAAAAGGAACAAAGTACTAATAGAACATGGATGACCCTCAAAAACATCACTCATGAGGAAAAACATGATACTTAAAGAAGCCAAGTGCAACAGGCCACATACTGTACAATTCCATTTATATGCAATCCCCAGAGAAAAGAGCAGCTGCGTGGTTTCATACAGCTGGAGGAGAAGGGAGCAGAGAGGTTGCTTAGTGTGCACAGGAATTCCTTTTTAAGGGATGACAATGTTTTGTAACTAACTAAATAGAGGTGATGGCTGTATGACATTGTAGCTCTAGTGAAGGTCACTGAATTGTACACTTGAAAATTGTTACTTTTATGTTGCATGAATCTTACCTCAACTTAAAAAAGAACAACAGAAGGCATCCTGATTGCAGAGGCAGGTCTGTAGGAAGGAGCAAGGTCCCCCATGAGTGCCAAACTGTCCTTTCAGAGGTAACATGTCTTCCTCTGGCTGCTTGGTGAGAAGTTAGACCCTGTGGGTCTTCACACTTCTGTAGGATTTTCTGAGGTTGAAAACATCTTTACAGCATTAAGTATCCCCCTCACCAGCACCACCAGATCAAATACAAGAAGCTAAGCTCTTTGTAGGTAACAGAGAGTGAGCAAGAAAGCCAGCAGTTACAGGACCAAGAACCTAGAAAGAAGAGAAATGTCTTGCAGTGGGCCAGCCTCCTCCTGAAGGCGGCTACTGGCTCTTCAGTGCTGGGTCCGAGGGACCAAGTAGGATGTGCAGCTCAGAGTCTCTGACAGATGGTAGATCTCGGGAGCTCAACCAGGATTCAGAGGTCCCAAATGCAGCAGGATTCAGAGGTCCCAAATGCAGCAGGGATTCAGAGGTCCCAAATGCAGCAGGGATTCAGAGGTCCCAAATGCAGCAAGCCTGGAGGCACTAAGACCTTCACAGGGGGCGGTGGTGGGGGGACGCACCCTGAGCTGACCTGGGGCGTGGGCAGCAGTCAGCTGGCAGAGGTGCTAGAGAGAAGGCGAGGGCAGAGCTCAGAGCACATGGCGTGGCCCGAGAACCCCCACCAGGATGGCGAAGAAATCAGAACCTCCAACCAGGAAGGACAGGGCCTGGGCCCTGAAGGTCCCACCTGGGCACAAGGACAACGAAGTGGATGGCTTGAGACTCTCTCAGTTGCAGGTCCTGGTGAACACGCCTCCCAGTGCCACAGTGAGTCCCTGGGTCACTATCCTGCTCCCTGGCATCTGCCCACCCATGCTGTGCTTGGCTTCTACCCAGGCGCCTGTCCCTCTGACTTCCTTTGCCTTCTCCTCCTCGGCCAGCTCCCCATCTGCAGTCCTTCCCCGGCCTCCTTCCCTGGCCTCCCTCCCAGGGTCCGGTCTCAGCCAGCACAGCCACTGGCTTCCCCAGGGGCCTGTCTGTCCATACCAGCTGAGAGCAGGACCCTCCATCCACCCACTGGACAGGAAGGCACGGCAAGGCCTGGAGCCCCAAGTCCGATCGCCCTGACTCCCTGGCCAGGCAGAATGAAGGGTCGATCATGGAAGAACGCAGTTTCCAATGAAAGTCGTTTCTAAAGGAACATAGAATTCGCATTCCAGCTGGAAGGAACAGGCTTTGGGAGGGCACGTGCCCTGGGTAACGGGGCCATTTAGACAATGTGAAGGCCACAGACTCGAGAGTGCTGTGGTTGAAGGTGTCCTGCCTTCCTCGCCAGCCCCGCAGTGACACAGGGGACAGCCACAGGAAGGAAGAGGGATCTGTGGTTCTGCCAAGTGACAGCGAGCCCCTGGATTTAAACAGGCTTTCCACGGGATGAAGGTGAACCCTCTCTGGGACAGCAGGAGGGGCCCACAGTGGCTGCTGGTCCCTCCTTTGCAGGGTCAGGTGGGTCTGGCATGGAAACAGCCCGATGTCTCAGCAGCGGCTGGGTCCTGTGTTTGGAGTCAGATGGTTCCCTTGCCGAGCCCCGTACCTCACGGTGATGGATGGCACTTTGTATTCACATTAGATGTTGTTATCATGTTGTTTTTGTCCAAATAAGAAATCACACATTTTTCTTGATGTAGTAAAACAAAAGGTCAAAGTGACTGTGGTGGATGCAGCATTTGAGTTCCTCACAGGAGCCCCTGTCCTTGGGACGGTCTCATCGGTAGACAGGCCACGTCGGATACGAGGGTCCTGAATACAGCAGGTAACCCTAGCCTGAGGAAAGCAGGGACTCCCATTCCTAAAATGTGGAAGTGTCCATGTTGACATCCTCAAACAGCTTCGTTATTCCCCAGTCTCACAAGAATGGAGATGGTCACAAGTTAGGCAACTTGGAGCCTCGGAGGTAAAGCACATGGCTTCCTCCAGGGGCACCAGGGGGCCCTGAGGAGTCTGGCAGCACTGCCCTGCCCAGTGCCTGCCCGTCGCCTCCCTGCTGGCTTGGCACAATTGGGGAGCCACATGCAGAGGCAGAGTGTCCCCTTTGGAAGACAGGGCACAGCCAGCAAGCTGGCCCCTCTCTGCAGTATCTGCGGCATTGTCTGATCACCAAAGCCTCAGGAGGGGGGACACCAATGCCCCCTAGGGGCTGGGCCAGGTTCAGGCACAGCAGGGACACATCCTGCCAGGACTTACTCAGACTCTGCGACCACACAAGCACAGGGATGGTGAAGACCAAACGCTGATGAATCAAAAACAGAAACGAACCCCGGGGGAGCTACTCAGCCGATTTCTAACATTTTACACTACAACTGTTCAACATTATAATGTTTATTCACTCTCCGAATCAGCAGGGTACTGGACATTTCAGTAACAAGCATAAGGAGCAACCCATGAAATCTAATTATCAGCATTCCCACTTTCAACACTTCAGTAAATTATTACTCTGGGAACCGCCCCCCCCACCAGATTGTAATTCTTAGATTCTTATAAAAATGTCAACTCTAGAAAAATCCTCTTTTCTGCTTCCAATTTTTGTTTTTGAGTATCCCTTTAGAAATAAAGGGCGAGGCTGCCTGGGGCCACACATTCTACCACCCGGTCTTATTTACAGTAGAGTGAGCTTTCTGACACCCTATACACCAGGTGTGCCAAGCAGGAGTGTCCCTGGGACAAATGAGTGAGGGGATTGGTGTTCCAGTGATCACAACAGAGGACGCCCGGAAGTTTGATGAAAGGGAACTTGCAGAGCCCTTGACTCAGACCTAGGTGCTGTCACCAGCTGGCACTCAGTTTTCCAAGGACAACACAAATAGGAACACAGCCCCTGCACTGTAGATGCCAACCCCACCTTCAGCCCAGTCCCCTGAGTGACTAAAAAGAATTCATTTCCCATCTGACACATGGCAGATGTCTGGGAAGAGAGACCCCAGATTTGAGGATGTCTCCTGGGGCACAGCTGAGGTCACTCGACCCCCAGGCTGTTGAGACAGGCAGGACTCCTGGGCCTCTGGATTCAAAGACACCAGCCCAGGACTTCGAGCCAGCTTCGGCTCAGGCCCGACTCTGTGACCCAGACTTAGAATAGCTATTTAATCTGCCTGAGTCAAAATTTCTTCATCTTAAAATAGGGCTAGTAGTACTCCTTTCTCTGTTCTTCTGTCATGTGAGGTAGATTAAGCCCTTGGAACAGCGCCTGGCCCTCAGGACCTGTGCGCTCCTAGTGTTCAGGGCTTGGGAAGAGTCGCATTCCATCCTCCTGACCTCAAGCTTAGTCGCATGGTTAAGAACTGGAGCGGGAGGGAGAAGAGGTGAGTGCAGAGTAGCAGAGTCTGTGGGCCCAGGGAACACGATTCTCAGGACATTCTGGATGAGGAATAACAGCTAGCAGGGAGCCGATGATTCCAAAACTCCATCTTTTACTGAACAAGTGTTTGTTGAGGGCATAAAGGTGCCAGGTTTTGCTCCAGGCACTTCAGCTGTATTTCATCGTTGAGTTTCCTGAAACCCATGAGAAGCAGACAAAACTATTATTACCTGCAGAAAAACATGGACTAAAACCCTAGAGGGAGTTTTTGGTAAAAAGACTTATGCGTTCACCATATGGGGTCTGAGGAGGTCCCCAGGTGGAAGAAGGGGAGCTTAACCCAGTTCTGGCAGGTCCCCAATTGACCCCTCAGAAAGGGATTTCAGGGCACTCAGAAGAGGCGCCGGCAGAGATTTGTTCAGGGAAGCGAGGAGGTTTATTGCTACAATGCAGGGTACGTGCTCAAAGGGAAGGGTGTGTCTGGGGGCTCAGGCCTCTTCCTTTAAAGGAAACCTTGTGAATGGACATGAGAAGCTTGAGGCGGTCATCAACTCCATGAGCTGGACTCCTTCCGTCACGGTGGCCTGGTCCTTCTGAGTCTTCAGGTTGACGCTACCAGTTGATGTACCACATCACGGGCCCCTAATGGTCTCTCTCATGAGGCTTCTTTTAATCAACCTAAAACTGCATGCTGTAAGCTGACAGGGCACACAGGCATGATGAGCAGGGCTGACATGATGGCACTCTACAGTTTGGACCTCTTAACAAGCCAGGTGTGGAGGTGCAGGGGAAGGCCTGGGGGTGCAGGGGAAGGTGGCGTGGGGCATTTTAGATAGAAAGCTGCCGTCCCCTTCCTTCCCTGTCTCCTTGCTGTCTGTCCTGCGTGCTTCTATGCTACCTTCCATCAGACATTTTTCAAAACAGATTTTCAATGACGTGAAAGCAATTGTAGAAAGTATATGTGGCTCTGTGATAAAATTAGCTCTGTAACTTGGGTGAAAAATGAATATTAAAAATGAAAAGACGGATGAAAAATGATCCATCTCACAGCTTGTCTTGTTTTCCTGACTGGGATTTCTGGAGAAGTGATTTCTGAAAGGCACATTTTTGTCCCTCCCTAATGTAATAATCACAGTAAGGAAGCTTACTCTCTGGAGGGCCAGAGGACAATGCCTGGCTCTGGGCAAGGTCACCCCACATTGCAGGGCAGAGGAGGCACTGGGCCCTCTGAGAGCACAAAAGGGTCAGCCCAGCCCTCAGGCAGCTGGCAGGAAGCCTCTGCGCTGTCTGGGAAGCAGGGGTGGAAGGGCATTCCAGGTGGGTGGGCAAAGGCAGAGGCAGGTGCAGCCTGAATACAGAGCACAGGACACTGGGAATGGGGCCACCCCTGTGCTCTTAGCACACTTATTCAGGGCCAGGGCCAGGGCACACCTGTAATCCCAGCAACTCAGGAGGCTGAGGCAGGAGGATCACAGGTTCAAAGCCAGCCTCAGCAACTCAGTGAGACCCTGAGCAACTTAGCGAGGCCCTGTCTCAAAATAAAACATAAAAAGGGCTGGGGATATGGCTCAGTGGTTAAGCACCCCTGGGTTCAACTCCTGGTACCAAAAAAGAAAGAAAGGAGAAAACCTGTTCAGGGTCTCACACTCTACCTGCCCAAGATGAGAAGAAGCAGGGGTCAACAAGCAGAGGAGGAAACTGGCAAAGAAGGCAAGAAGCAGCACCCAGAGGGTAGAAGACAGGAAGTAGCCAATGGGAACAGGCCCAGGCAGAAAACGGCGTTGGTTGCCCCGGGTTGGTGAGTGGCATAAGAGAGCAGTGGGGGGTGAGGAGAGGTCCTGAGGCTGCTGGCCTGTTTCCTCCAGAGCCTTCCCACTCTTCCAAGGCAGAGCGGAAGGTCTTCGGCAATTGGGTGTATCTGTTTGCCAGGCCTGCCAGATCAAGACCACTGGAGGGTTGATTCATGGAAACGTATGGCCTCACAAGTCTGCAGGCTGCATGTCTGAGCTGGAGATGCCGAGGCGGGAGCATAGGTCTCCCAGCGGCAGCCAGGACGAGGGTCTGGAGAAGACAGGAGACACTGATCTGGAGGGCAGCCTGTGGTTGCTGCTCGCTCCCAGCCTTAACCACAACGACGTCTCCTGAGTTAAAATCGTGTTTCTGTTCCTTGCTGCTTCAGCTGCAGCCCTTCCTCAGGTACCCTTGCCCCTACCCCTAGCCCACCAGTGTTGACCCCTACCTGTGTTGAGAACGGGGTGCCATCTGTGCAGCCCTCTTTTATAAACAAGCTATTTTGTGAACTGGGCCCCCAGGAAAAGGGCATGCAAGCACCGAGGATGCCAGCAGCTGCAGCAGCACCTTCGAGGGCCAATACAGGTCAAATGGGATGTGCTGGGCCCCAGGTTTCTCAAGGCTGTTGTTCAGAGATACATATCTGAGGAATGTGCAGCTGTCCAGAGACTCCATCTATCAAGGACAGGGGAACCTAGCCCTGACCCCTCTCCCTCATAATTCACTCCCTCCCTCATCCCTGCTCCCTCCAGGACCGTTCAGTTTTGGCGGGACCCAATAAGATTCAAATAAAGTGGAGGGACCAAACCAAAGGAGGACAAATATTTAGCTATCTGAATTTTAACCAATAATGTACAGGTCCTTGTGTATGAATGCTGAAAAAGCTCTTAAATAGAGCGCTTTCTCGCCACTTGGGGCCGCTTCCCCCCCGCAGCCATTGTATCTGTCTGAGGGGCTGGTTGCAGTCCAGGCTCGAGCTTGCTTTAATAAAACCTCGTTGTGTGATTTGCATTACTGTGTGTTCACTTTGACTCTCCGGGGATTAGTCGGAATGGGACCCTAACATTTGGGGGCTCGCCCAGGATAAATTCATCCGACTCCAGCCCAGGAGAGACAAACGGCCCACGGTACCAAGGTTTCTAAGGAAATTTGCCGCGGAAGGAGGATTGGCCACCTCCTGGTAGGACATAAGTCCTGGTAGGACGTAAGTCCTGGTTAGAGTTTGGGTGAGAATTTTCGTTTGGTGGAAGGAAAGGGTTGCAAGTTACTCTGGAGGTTCCACTGTCGAAAGTCATGGGAGACATCCCAGACAATCAGGAGTCACGCCGACATCCCCAGTGGACGCAGGTTGGGTGGTTGTTTGGTAAGGATCCTTGGTCTGATTCTGGTAGTGTGAATGAGAAGGGCATTGCGCCTGTGAGAGTGGTGTGGCTGACTGGCTGGTGGATGTTGGAGAGTCCTGTGGGAATTTGTTTTACTGCATGTATTGCCTCCCTCGTTCTCTTCAGTCTGCTTGGTCTGTTTCTCCTTACTATGGGACAGGCTCAGGTAACTCCTAAGACTTTCCTCCTGAGTCATTTCTCTGAGGTCCGAGCCAAAGGACGGAACTTTGGTGTGGACCACCTGACGAAAGGTAAGTTTGTGACACTCTGCTCCATGGAATGGCCAACCCTCAATGTTGGCTGGCCACCTGAGGGCACTTTTCATTGAAAGTCATCAAAAGATTCGGGATGTTATCAATAGGCCTGACTTGAAGGGGCACCCGGACCAGTGTTCCTACATATTAGTATGGCAGGCTCTGGTGGAAGACCCCCTATCGTGGCTCAGTCCTTTTCTCCACAGGCCACCAAAAGCCCCAGTCAAAGCTTTGACAATGGCTACCCAGGTGCCATCGCCACCCCCAGCCTCTCCTGAGACTCCTGCCTCTTCCCCTGATAAACCTGGGAAAGCAGTCCTCCAAGAAGGGTCTGGTCCCTATCCATCCCTTTTAGATCTGGATTTGGAGGAAAATCCTCCACCTTACACCCAACAGCAGCCCCAGGTTCTTCCGCAGGGGGCTGATTCTTCCACTTCCCTGCCAACATCCCGACCTGGGGTTGTAGGGCCTTTGAGGGGACTACATCCTCGGAGACACCGGGAGGAGAACAATGATGAGGAACCCTCCTCATCTTCGATGGGAGCCCCGATTTTACCTGTCCAGACCTTAGGCAGGGGAGGGGAAGGAGGGGAATGCATCTATCAGTACTGGCCCTTCTCCTCCTGTGATTTGTATAACTGGAAGGCCCAGAAACCCCCCTTTTTCTGAGGACCCCAGGGGTTTAACTGAGTTGTTTGAGTCCATTTTGCATACCCACAGTCCCACCTGGGATGACTCTCAGCAGCTCCTCAGAACTCTATTCACAACAGAAGAGCATGAGAGAATCCTCACAGAAGCAAGGAAGAACATCCTTGGGGATGATGGGAGACAGACCACCCTGCCGAACCTGATTGATGATCATTTTCCCTTGAACAGACCTGAGTGGGATTTTGGGATGCCTGTGGGTAGGGAGCGACTCCGAGTCTACCACCAGACTCTTATGGCCGGTCTCCCAGCAGCAGCTTGCTGCCCTACCAATTTGGCTAAGGTAAAAGCTGTAATGCAGGGGGAAAATGAAAGCCCAGCCATTTTCCTTGAATGATTGTATGATGCCTTTAGACAGTATACTCCCTTAGATCCTATGGCAGAGGAGAATCAATCCACTGTAATCATGTCTTTTATAAATCAGGCTGCCCCGGATATTAGGAAAAAGCTCTATAAGCAAGAGGGACTAGGAGGAATGGCTATTCGGGATCTTATGAGGGTAGCAGAATGAGTGTTCAATACTCGAGAGACCCCTGAGGAGCAGGAGGACAGAATTAGGAAAGACAACCAGGAATTATAGGAAAGAATGAGGAAGGAAGATAGAGAGCACCAGAGTAAGGAGAACAGGAGACAACAGAGGGAGATGGCAAAGATACTGTTGGCTGGGGTGAGAGGGGATGGGAAGCAAGGTTTTGGGAGGAGTGGCTCTAGCCACCCTTGGCAGGACCGGGCGGAGCTGGATTGGGAACAGTGCTGGTACTGCAAGGAGCGCGGGCACTGAAGGCGGGAGTGTCCCAAATTACAGAAGTGGGAGAAGCCAGGAGATAAAACGGGTGGTGATGCCCGAGTCCTCCTGGCAGGGATGGACAACGACTAGGGGTAACGGGGCTCGGAACCCTTCCCTGAGTCTTGGGTAACCGTATTTGTGGAAGGGAAGCCGGTGGGACTTATGGTGGATACCGGAGCACAGTATTCGGTTCTCAACAAGCCCACGGGGCCCTTGTCCCAGAGGATTAGTCTGATTCAAGGAACCACTGGATCCAAAGCCTATCATTGGACTAGCAAGCGATGGATAGATCTGGGTCAACACCAGGTAACCCATTCTTTCCTGGTTATCCCCGAGTGTCCAGCTCCTCTTTTGGGACGGGACCTGCTAACCAAAGTGCAGGCCCGTATTCACTTTGAGCCAGATGGCAATAAGGTTACAGATGGCCAAGGGCAGCCCCTCCACGTTTTGACCATGTCCATTGCAGATGAATTTTGTCTGTTCTCCCCCAGGGAACTCCCCCTTCAGGCTGAGTGGCCCCCTGAGATGAGCTATTGGGTGGAATCCTTCCCGCAGGCATGGGCGGAGGTGGCGGGAGTAGGGCTGGCAGCACACCGACCCCGACTGATAGTGCAACTTAAGACCACTGCACAGCCAGTCCTGTCCGGCAGTACCCGATGTCTGCCGAGGTGTGTAGAGGGATTGTGCCACACATCCGCCGACTCCGGGGGGCGGGAATTTTGTGGCCCTGCCACTCAGCTTGGAACACCCATTCCTTCCTGTCAGAAAGCCAGGAGGAAGAGATTATAGGCCAGTTCAGGATCTGAGAAAGGTGAATGAAAATGTTGTGGACATCCACCCGACTGTCCCCAATTTCTATACCCTGCTGAGCCACCTGCCTCCAACACATGTTTGGTACACCACCCTAGATTTAAAGGATGCTTTTTTTAGCATAGCCCTGGCACCCAGCAGCCAACTCATCTTTGCTTTTGAGTGCAAGATGAAGATGTGGGAGCCCCTGGGCAGCTTACTTGGACCAGACTTTGGCAGGGTTTCAAGAAACCCCCCACCCTTTTCAATGAAGCTTTGAGTGAGGACTTGGGCACCTTCCGGCAGAACCACAGCTCCGTCACCTTACTGTAGTATGTTGATGACCTGCTTCTGGCGGCCCCTTCCGAGACTGAGTGCCGAAGGGCAATGGAGGACCTCCTCCGAGAACTTGGGAGGCTCGGCTATCGGGCCAGTGCAAGGAAAGCGCAGATATGCAGGCAGACTGTTACTTACCTAGGGTACAAGCTAAAGGAAGGAACCAGGTGGTTGACGGAGGCCATGAAGGAAACCATCCTAAGGCTCCGGTCTCCACCTCAGCCAGAGAAGTCCAAGAATTTCTGGGAACCACCAGCTACTGCCGCTTGTGAATCTTAGGGTATGCGGAGTTGGCTGAACCCTTGTATGAGGCCACTAAGGACAGGACCCCCTGGGTCTGGGGGCCAGAACAACAGCAAGCATTTGAGGGGCTTAAGACTGCCCTCCTAGAGGCCCCGGCATGGGTGCTGCCAGACCCTTTGAAGCCCTTCCACCTCTTTGTAGATGAGAAGAGGGGAATAGCGAAGGGAGTGCTGATACAGCGCTTAGGGCCGTGGAAGCGCCCAGTGGCCTACATGTCCAAAAGGCTGGACCCCGTTGCGGCAGGTTGGCCCCCATGTTTGCAAATCATAGCAGCAGTCGCCTTGATGGTAAAGGATGCTGACAAGCTCACCTTCGGTCAGCACTTGAAGATAGTGACCCCCCATGCCATTGACGGGGTCTTGAGGTACCCCCCGGGTAGGTGGATGACAAATGCCAGACTGACTTACTACCAGGGGCTCCTGCTAGACTCCTCTTGGATCACCTTCTCTGAGCCAGCCTCCTTGAACCCAGCCGCCCTGCTGCTGACCCCAGATCTGGAAGCCCCTCTACATGACTGCCAAGAGATTGTGGCTGAAGTGACCCAGGTGTGCCCTGACCTGCGGGACTCTGCTCTCCCCAACAGTGAGTTGATCTGGTACACGGATGGAAGTAGCTTTGTGCAGAACAGGGTGCGCCGGGCGGGAGCAGTGGTAGTGGATCAACAAGGAACTGTTATTTGGAGTGCCTCCCTACCACCGGGAACCTCGGCTCAAAAGACTGAACTAGTCGCTCTAGCCGAAGCCCTTGAAAGGGCCGAAGGGAAGCAGGTGACTGTCTATACTGATAGCCGCTATGCCTTTGGCACTGTGCATGTTCATGGGGCCATTTACCCGGAGCAAGGTTTCATTACCGCCAAAGGGAGAGGGCTACGCAACTTGAATGAGATCCAGAGGCTGTTGGCAGCAGTGCAAAAGCCCCAGGCAGTAGCAGTCATTTACGTCCCTGGTCACCAGTCTGCCCGGACCCCAGAAGCTGAAGGGAATCGTCGAGCCAACAAAGCAGCTAGACAGGTGGCTGGAGCTACTGCGACTCTGGCCCTAGCCCTGCCAGTGCCTGAGCTCCCGTGACTACTGCCGAAACCTGATTACACCCCAGAAGACCTGAAATGGATTCACCACCACCAGAGTGAAGGACCGGGTCCACAAGGTTGGTATCGCAACCCCGAAGGGCGACTTATCCTGCTGTCAGAATTGGGACAGTTTCTCCTCACCAACCTGCATCAAGCCAGCCATCTGGGAAAAAAAAAGCCCCTGACCCTCCTGGAAACGGCCCACCTCAGTTTCCCACATCAGACAGCCCAGATCCGGTGAATTGTGAACCAGTGTGCTGGGTGCCAGGCTATGAAACCCAGTAGGAAGGGACCCTTACATACACGTACGGGGTATGGGGGAGGGCACCGGGACAGAGCTGGGAAGCTGGGAAGTGGATTTCACTGAAGTCAAGCCCGGGAGTTATGGCTAAAAATACTTGTTGGTAATGGTGGACCCCTTCTCTGGGTGGGTTGAGGCTTTCCCCACGAAGAAGGAAACAGCTCAAATGGTAGCCAAGGCCTTACTCGAAGAGATCATACCCAGGTACGGGCTTCCTGAGATGTTAGGGTCGGATAACGGACTGGCTTTCATCAGCAAAGTCCTGCAGGGGCTAGCCCAGGATGTGGGGACCAATTGGAAGTTGCATTGTGAATACAATCCCCAGAGCTCAGGGCAGGTAGAAAGGATGAATTGGACCTTGAAGGAGACTTTGTCCAAATTGGCCATCGAGACTGGAGGGGACTGGGTGACCCTCCTGCCTTATGCGATCTTCTGGGCTCAGAACTCACCCTATGTGCATGAATTGATGCCCTTCGAAATTCTGTACGGAGCTCCACCCCCCATAGTTGTCTGTACATTATCTGACCAAGGTACTGATATGGCTCCAAATTATTTAGGCAGTTTGAAGGCTTTATATGAGGTGCAACGTGAAATCTGGCCCCTGGTACGCTCACTTTATGAGGCCTGTGACCCCCCGAGTCTGGAACATGGCTTTGTCCCAGGAGACTGGGTATGGGTAAAGAGACACCGAGCCCGCACCTTGGAGGGATGTTGGAAAGGGCCTTACATGGTTGTCTTGGTTACCCCCACTGCTGTTAAGGTTGATGGCATCGAACCCTGGGTTCATCACTCACACCTACGCCGGGCCAGCATTGAGGAACAGAAAGAGGCAGAGGAGTGGACAGCGCGGTGGCACCCAGACAACCCCTTGAAGTTGAGCTTCCAGAGGAAGGATGTGGACTGTTCCAAGCGATCATCTGGCTCCCCGCTTGCATAAAAGACAATCCACACACCTCATTCAAAATAACTTGGAGGGCTGGGGATATAGCTCAGTTGGTTGAGTGCTTGCCTTGCAAGCACGAGGCCCTGGGTTCAATCCCCAGCACCACAAAAAAATAAAAGAAAAACAAAATAACTTGGAAACCAATCCAGGCAGTAGCCCTTTGCTTTGTAACTGTAAGCATTGTGCTGGTTCGAGGGAACCCCCACCTCCCTTGGAACCAAACCTGGATGATCATTAATGTGGAAACCGGCGAAGTAGCTAATGCCACATCCTCAGACCTTGCCCCCTAGGGAACTTGGTTCCCTGATCTCCATGTGGACTTATGTGACCTTGTGGAGGATGCATGGGACCCCTTGGATCAGGAACCTTTCCCTGGATATGGGTGTAGGACCACCGGAGGTCATAGTAATACCAGAAACCTAGGGTTTTACGTCTGTCCCACTCACTCACGAGACAGAAAGCATATTGCCAAGTGCAGAGGTCCCGAAAGTGCCTACTGTAAAGCATGGAGGTGTGAATCTACTGGGTGGATCACGTGGACCTCCCCCCATCACTGTAGACCTAATCTCAGTGAAGAGGGGTGGTAACATGCAAGAAGTGAGACGAGGTTACTGCCAACAGAACGGTAAAAGGGTGGGCTGTGGGTCATGCTATAACAAAGACCAATCGGGATATTCTGCCTTCCCATTAGTTACCCAAGGGGGATGCTGCAACCCATTGGTCATAAAGTTTACCTCCGTGGGGAAGAAGGCAATCCGGGAGACTGGGAAAGACCTGGGGGTTAAGGCTATACCACCGTGGGTATAATCCTGGACTAATTTTCACTATCAAGCTAGTCCAGAGACCCCTGAGCATAACAGCATTGGGTCCTAACCAGGTACTTAACCCAAGTAGACAATCTGTTCAACCTACCAGCACCCCAAAGCCACGCTTAATGCAGGTTTCAACCACGACCCCTAACGCCGAGACCTCGCCACTGGGATCTGTCATTTTCCCAGCAGAGACCCTCGAGGACTCCCTGTTAGTGTTTCTGAAACAATCCTACTTAGTCCTAAACAGTTCTAAGCCCAATATGACTAAATCCTGTTGGCTGTGCTATGATGCAGCCCCACCATATTATGAAGGCATAGCAACCGTAGGGAACTACACCCCTTCCCACAGCTCTGCTGAATGCCGATGGCAATCAAAGGGTACCTTAACCTTACAACACGTTACTGGACAAGGGCTCTGTGTAGGCCATATCCCTGAATCTCACTAGCCCTTATGCAACTTAACAATGCCACTGGGCAACTCGAGTCAATACCTAATTCCCCAGCAGGATGCTTGGTGGGCCTGTTCTTCAGGACTCACGCCATGTGCCCACACAGAGGTAATCAGTAACTCCCAGGGTTCTTGTGTTCTCGTTAGGCTAGTTCCCAGGCTGTTGTACCATTCAGATGAGTACTTCTATCAGCAACTAAGAGGAGACCCCCTGAGAGCCAAGAGGGAACCTCTTATGGCCCTAACCCTAAGTATGGTTCTAGGTATGGGACTCATCGGAGCCAGGACAGGAACAGCTTCCTTAATAACTCAGAGCCAACATTACTCTAGTTTAAGAGCGGCTATTGATTTGGATATTGAGAGACTGGAAACCTCCATCTCACACCTTCAAAAGTCCCTCACTTCTCTAGGGGAAGTAGTGATGCAAAACAGGAGGGGATTAGATTTGATTCTCCTGCAGCAAGGAGGATTATGCGTGGCCCTAGGCAAAGAGTGCTGCTTTTATGTCGACCATTCAGGAGTAGTTAAAGAATCTATGGCTAAGGTTAGGGAAGGGCTAGCAAAACGACAGAAGGAATGGGAAGCACAGCAGGGCTGGTTTGAGTCATGGTTTAACTCCTCTCCTTGGTTGACCACTTTAATTTCTACCTTGCTGGGGCCGCTTATTATTTTACTCATGCTCCTAACCTTTGGTTCCTACATTTTGAATAAGTTGATAGCTTTTGTTAAGGACCCTGTAAGCACGGTCCAACTGATGGTGCTAAGGCAACAATATGAGAGAGTACCGACCCCAGAGGATGGATATGCGGGATGCCCCAATGAGTATGATTCCTCATTATGAACAATTAAAGAGGGGAATGTTGAGAACGGGGGGTGCCATCGTGCAGCCCTCTTGTATAAACAAGCTATTTCATGAACTGGGCCCCCAGGAAAAGGACATGCAAGCACCGAGGATGCTGGCAGCCACAGCAGCACCTTTGAGGGCCAATACAGGTCAAATGGGATGTGCTGGGCCCCAGGTTTCTCAAGGATATTCAGAGATATCTATCTGAGGAATGTGCAGCTGTCTGGAGACCCCATCTATCAAGGACAGGGGAACCTAGCCCTGACCCCTCTCCCTCATAATTCACTCCCTCCCTCATCCCTGCTCCCTCCAGGACCGTTCAGTTTTGGCAGGACCCAATAAGATTCAAATAAAGTGGAGGGACCAAACCAAAGGAGGACAAATATTTAGCTATCTGAATTTTAACCAATAATGTACAGGTCCTTGTGTATGAATGCTGAAAAAGCTCTTAAATAGAGCGCTTTCTCGCCACTCGGGGCCGCTTTCCCCCCCCCCCCCCGCAGCCATTGTATCTTTCTGAGGGGCTGGTTGCGGTCCAGGCTGGAGCTTTGCTTTAATAAAACCTCGTTGTGTGATTTGCATTACTGTGTGTTCACTTTGACTCTCCGGGGATTAGTGAGAATGGGACCCTAACACCTGAAGCGCTTCCTCCCCGCCACCCACACGTCCAACCACAAGGTTGCACCTGTCCCTTTAATTATGTAAATAAGGGAGGAAGTCATGCACTTCTGATTGGCTTAATAACGCAGAGCTTAAAGAGCTCAATTGGTCCATGATGGCATCACCCACCAATCATGTGAAGGGCCATCAGAGGTGCCTTTAAAAACCCCCAGACAACAGCCATCCCTCTCTGGGAAGCTGCCCCTTCGGGAGCTCTGCTTTCTTTCTGTTACTCTAGTAAATCCTGTGACTTTGCTGTCACCCTTGTGTCTGTGGATTTCATCCCTTGAATTCACTAGACTAAGAACCCAATGCCCAACTCATGTCACGGTGGTGGTGGCAAAGCCGTTATTTTCTGCCTTCTCTCCTTAGCTGGAGATGGCCAACTCCTCCCTGTGGACTCCCGTCCTCTCTCCCCTGTGCATGTCAGTATCCCGATCTCTTCTTCAAGGGACACCATTCAGGTTGGATTAGGGCTCACTCTATGACCTCATTTCAACTTAATTACCTCTTCAAGGACCCCACTGTCAAATATTGTCAGACTTGGAGGGACTGGGGACTTAGGGTTTCAACATGCAAATTTAGGGTCAGGACCCAATTCAGCCTGTAGCACTTGGATAATTTTATTCATGAAGAGGTAGTCGTAGGTCAAAATAATGCAACTGGAACTAATTGTTCCTTTAGAAATAAGAGCTCATTAGAGTAGCTTCTACAGTCTAATTGCCCAATAAAGATCCATGACAATCCTGCTTAAAATACCTGCCTTCACACTTCACTGGTGTTTCAATGCAAAAGACTGCATTTGGGGACATGGAGTTTGCAATGGGTGGGTTCACTGCAGTCTCCAACTGGATGTGAGCTGCGTTGTCTGTGTCTGACATAACAGGTCAACCCAGCCAGGTCTTGCAGTTGTTTAAAATACTTTTCAAAAATGACGAAGATGTACACTGTGGCAATTAACAGACAGAACAAAAATTCCATCATTCCTGAGCTTGCTCCCAAGGTTGCATCTTAAAGGAATTTCTGTGAAATAGGAAAATGGCATGTACTGCTTATTCCTGAATAGTGACAAGTCAAAATATAAGAGACACAGATGTGGTGGCCTGGACCTAGAGAAACAATTCTAATTTTTTTTATTCTAGTGTTTTCCATTTTCTATGTGTCAGCTGAGACCTACAAAAATTATTGTCCATCCTACTTAGTCAAGAAGGCCTTTTAAAAATACATCTATATGAGTGGAATTTAATAGGAATTTTGGGAATTGACTCCATCTTTATTTTTATATAATGACATTTGAAATACTTTCCCATAAAAAAATCACATGGATTTACTAAATGATCTGGAATGAAAGGTAATAACACATGCTATTTTCATCTCAACAGATGGGTTAACACTTTAACCACATTTTTCTCTAGCATTTAAATGTTAAATGTGGGCTTTCTATAAATGGATTCGAGTTATGTTAACTTTTCCACTGGTTCCCTGGGAAGAGTCATTGTTGTTCTGACATGCACGCAGATAGATTGAGCTATATTCTGCATGCAACATTGAGGAAACCACCTAATAGCCTTAGATCTCAGCCTTCTGCCTACCCATTGTCCTAAGAGGAGGAAACAAAATCACATATAAAAAGCACATGGAAAGTCTCTGAAGATGCTCAGACAAAGTCATTTTCCGGGACCTTCTATTTTCCTAGAGTACTACTAGATTTCTTTCCCCATCACAGGACCGTGAATCATCTGATTAATCAATAGCAAGTATCCAGCACATATTTGTTGCCATATCTTGACCTGGTGCAGTGAAGGATTTTAAATGCCTGTCCCTTTGTGGTCACTCCCTCTGCGTTCTTGCTCTTCCCAGATTCTACAGGTTGCCCACGTCCCTGGGCGCATGGTGTCCTCTGTCTTCTAAGCCAACAAATCAGTCCTTCTCGTGAGAATCATCCCAGCTCTCCTTCCTGGTCCACTTACCCCGGCCCTTGTGATTACATGAGTTGTACTGCATTCATTGAAATCATCGCTCTACTCTAACATCAGCAGATTAGCTGCCTTAATTCCACCTACAGCTTTCATTCCTCTTGGGCAACTTGGCAGAGCATTAGTCTCCCTTATGCAGGGATTTCCATTTTGACTTAAGTAATTAAATTTCACTGGAGGTCATGCTCTGATAAAGCTGACGTTTTGCTGGATTGCTGTGACTAGACAGTGTCCTGTATTTTTCTCACCAGGTCTGAGTATAATCTGTACGTAGTTTCCCTTTTTATCTGTAAAGTAATAGCAAACTTCCATTGCTTCTAATGTAAAAACACACAATTTGATTAATTCTCCAGATTTGGAATGTGGCATGACCATTTCTTAAAATTTATTTAAATAACAAAGAATTTGGGAGGGGTTAGATTTAAAGACTGCAATACCCATATGTTTTAGGGTCTGTGAAGGGAATCCCTTCATTGCCCATAAATCAGGATTTTTCTGGTACTTTAAGGTCACCATGACTTTGGTAGACTTGGGCAACTTGCAGGCTGTTATTTCCTTTCATCTTTGCCAACGACAATAATTTTTCTGTTTCAGTAGTTCCCAAGAATGCCTAAAACAGCTTTACTGTTCTGATGGCATGTTTCAATAAAAAACAACCCCAAAGTCCTAAAGTTATAAACTGATTGTAGAGAAGAAGAGGTACAGGAAACAAGAGAAGGCATGAACTTCTGTTTTCCTTCTCAATTTTTTGTCACCCCGGCCACTGTATTACATTGTCCCCCAACAAAAGGACCATTATTGTGGTGGTAAAGTCACAACTGGTAGCCAGGGAGGTAGCTGTCCCTTCAGGAACAATTCACTCCGTGTGGAATCCAGTTGCCTTGATTATCTGTGTAGATCACTGTGCAATGTTAGCATCAATGGACAATCCAGAATTAACAACGGAATAGATCCTTTGTTTGGACAATTTTATTCATCCTTCCTTAGTCTTTGTATCAATGTTTCTACTTGATGGAAATGATCACAGGAGGTTTTCAAATTTTCACAGAGATCGTGTCTTACACGCAAAGCTAACACCTTTGTGAAATATGAACATCAAGGAAATAAGACGATATCCAATGCTGGACACGCTGCAGATGGGTGTGTGATCTGTGACACAGGCCAGGAGTTCAGATCCTGACCACATGCTCAGGTTGACGCCTTAGACTGGGAGGCTCACCCTGATGTGTCCTCAGAGTTCCTCAGTTGTTCCCATTGTCCTACACCCTCCACCCCCACAGGATGTTCACCTGGAATATTTCAGGGACTCTGCAATCTCTGGAAAGCCAGGTAACAAGGATCACCCATTAGGCCCATGAACAGGAAACATGGGCTGGCCCAGATGGCATGGTGAGCCGAGGGCAGGGCATAGGAGGGGCTCCTCATGGATCACCAGTCCCCACCCCAGGTTCCCATAGTCTTTACAGTGAGTGTTAGTGTGGGTGTGAGGAGTCCCCCAAAAGCTCCTGTGTTAACGCAGGAGGCAAAGTGATCAGATTATGCCAGCTGCAATCTAATCGGTGGATTGATCTCTTTGGTGAATTAATAATTTGAAAGGATGGCCATATGCCTACTACTCTGCAGGCAGGTGGGGCATGGCTGGAGGAGGTGGGTCACCCAGGTATGCCCTGGGATTACATGTTTTGTCCCTGGTTCCTCCCATTCTCTCCCTGCTTCCTGGCCACTTTGTGCAGAGTTGGGCCCTCCCACCATGATGCTCAGCTTCCCCTTGGGCCCAGAGCAGTGGCGCTGGCTGACCAGACTGATTCCTCTGAACCATGAGCCAAAATGAACGTTTCCCCCTCTAGCTTGTTCTTGTCATGTATTCTGGTCACAGTCATGAAGGGTAGCACAGTCAATGTCATACAATGACATGTATTGCCCTCAAGTGCTTCATGAGGCACTACCTCCTCCATATCTCATCAGCCTACGCCTCTCTGATGTCCTCCTAAATACCTAAGATGTAGCAGTACTCAAAACATGATCTGACATTGAATTTTTTTTTTTCTATTTTGGTACCAGGGTTTTGAACTCAGGGGCACTCAACTATGGAAGCCACATCCCCAGTCCTATTTTGTATTTTTTTTTTAGAGACAGGTTATCTCACAGAGTTGCTTAGCACCTCACTTCTTGCTGGGACTGACTTTTAACTCGCAATCCTCCTGTCTCAGCCTCCCAAACTGCTGGGGTTATAGGCATGCACCACCACACCTGGCTGACATTGAGATTTCAAGGGAATTTTTCCCCACTTTAGAACAAGGTATGGGATGATTCTGGTTCCCCTCTGCTACCATTAATCATATGCCAGAATGAACTAATAAGCTTTGGCCTCTCTCAAAACTACGGTTTGGCCAGCTCCACCTGTGGGAGATTTCAAGTCTCCTCCCTTGGGTAATAGAAGCAGAAATGACCTGCTATCTGCTCTAGGTCCTTCAAGGAGGCAGCCTCTGCCCTGTCAGGCAGACTCTAGTAGAGCTGCAGGACATCTCTGTTCCAGACTAGAGCACGAATCACTACAAACCATTGAGTGACAATTCTGGGATTTAATGTGTTATGTCCTGGATGAAGTCATGGTATCTACCGTTACTACGAAGCACTGTAGCCTATTCCTGCTTTCAAATACATTCTAAATTAGAAGGCTTTGGCTTCTTTCCCTAGAATTTGAAATAACGCTCCTCACTTTTCAGTGTCTGGTGAAAATTGATGTCTGCAGTGGTCTCTTCTACTGAAATGTCTTTGTAGTGACTTTAGATTGTTGACAGCAATTAAAGGGTTTAATTTTTTTTTAAAGTCAGGGATAAGGATCAAATCTAGGGCCCAGGCAAGAACTGTACCACTGAGCTATGTCCCACACCCTCTATGGACTTTTTAATAATCCGTATTATCTTACTTGGATTCAATGTGGTCTACAAAAGATACTTTCTCATATACTTATAAAACAAGCAAAATTATGCTCAGTTATAGCTTTTAGAAGCATTACCCAGCAGGAAGCTATAAAATGATAATCATTCTCTATAATAAAAATAATTGAAGCATAATTGATATTTTCTCTTGGAGAAAATTTTCCTGAGGATGCATCGTTGGAACGTGGACCTGGCTAATGTTGTAAGTAATGGCTGGTCCTTCCCATTCGCTGGACTTCCTCATTAATTTAACCTTTCCTTTGACCAATTTATGTATGTAAATGATTTTATTTGATTTTTTAATTAAAATAAAGCCTTCATCTTTGCCATTTACTTACTGCCTCAGCATTTTCCAATTCTTTTCATTTTCAAGGAGAACTTGGGAAAAACTCCTTTAAATCTTCCAATTACTCAAGAGACTTAATACAGTCAAAAATGAAAGGCAACAAGTTGAAGCATACTCAAACAGAGAGATTTTTAAAAATGAACAGCTGGGCATGGCGGCACACACCCATAATCCCAGTGTCTCTGGAGGCTGAGGTAGGAGGATCGGGAGTCCAAAGCCAGCTTAGCAACTAAGGAACACCCTGTGTCTAATTAAAAAAAAATACATATATATGTGTGTGTGTGTGTGTGTGTGTGTGTGTGTGTATAAATAATATATATAAATATATATTATAAATAATATATATAAATTATATATATATATATATTATTTTTTAAAGGGCTGTGATGTGGTTCAGTGGTTAAGCACCCCTGGGTTCAATCCCTGGCATCAAAAAATTTAAAAAATGAAAAAGGACTGGTGATGTAGCTCAGTGGTGAAGTGCTCCTGGGTTCAATTCCTATCTCTGGTACCAAAAACAAAACAAAAAAACTGTATATTATCTCTATCTATAACTATCTGATGATTATGGATATAGATAGATAAATATACATGGAGAGAGAGAGAGATCTGTATTTTGAGTTAGAAAAATATTTTTAATCAATAGTTTTTCTGCTGGTACTGTTTCAGTCACTGGGTAAGATATAAAACATTTCCTTTAAACTTAAGATATACACAGATATCAATTTAATCATCACAGTGGTATTCAAAGATACTAGAGGGAAAAATTAGCGTACATGTGGAAATACAAGTATTTAAATTTAGTTGATTTTTAATATCTCCTACAAATCCACAACACTTGGCACAGGCTATGTGGGCCTTGGGTGGTGCCCCCCCATCCCAGGGGCTACTCTCTCTAAATGCCATTTGAAGGGGAAAATCTTTCAACTTAGAGAAGAACCATTTCTAGGTCAAGAGCAGCCATGCACTCCTGGGAGAATCACCAATCACCACTGATTCTAGAAGCCACAAAATGTAAAAGAAATTACAACACTTGATGTAGAAAACTCACATTTTAGTTATCTGAACTTTAGCAATCTGAAGACTCAGTTTCTCCTTTTATAAACTAAGTAATAATACCTACTCTACTATGTTAACTGAGACTCGATTAACAGCTATGAAAGATCCCAAACCCCCACAGCCTAAATAAGATAGAAAGTCACTGTTGTCCAGCTCAGAAAGTCAGTCTGCTAGGATCTGGGGCCCCAGGCTGGTGCTGTGCTGTCCCCCCAGGGGTCCTGATCTCACCCACACCAGAGCCTTGTCTCCAAAGGCAGTGCCGAAGAGAAGGTACTGAGGGTTCACCTCTTCTCCTTAAAGGTAGGACCAAAAGGCACTTTCACCATTTCTGTTCAAACCCATCTGCCAGCATTTAGTCACCCAGGTGCTCCTGAGGGTAAGGGACCTGGGAAGTGCTAGGAACTGGGTGACTGTGTGCCTGACTGAAACTCAGGTTCCACGACCAGAGGAGACAGAGGAGAGAGGATATTTGTCTGTAAGCAGCAGACAGCCACCTCCACATTTCATGCGGGCCGTGTGCATGAAGCTCTGAGTCAAGAGCTCACAGGTGTGTGGCTGACTTCTTTAGGATCTTAGTTTCTCTCTGGTTCCTATCTTGGGACCTGGCTGGAGTTAGTCCCGGGGAACTCTTCTGCTGTTTCAGCTTCATTTGAGATCTCCAGAAAAGCCCATGACTGTGAGGTTGGCCTCATGACAGGCTCGGTAGGTGACAGTTACAAGAGTTGCTTAATAATTCACACCAGCAGGTGCCCTGTTTAATCAAGGACACTCGGTTTTATAATAATCCTTCGATGTATATCACGGTGGGATGTAGTCATTTGTCAAGTTCATAATCCTATTTGTCTTTCTTATTTTTTCAATCCAAGCAAAGAATAACAAGAAAGCAAAGACATTTACTGTTTAATGATAGAAAACTAGCTTGTACCATCAGTCAGACTTAGATCTTATTTCTTTGGCCAGGAGCTAAGGCATAACAATCACAGATTCTTTTTTAAAAGTCATCTTTATAAGGGACAGCTGTTGCCCATAATATCCCATCATAAGCCCCTCGTAAATCTTCTAAGGCACGGGAAGGCACGCTCACACATTCCTTCTCGTGGATGATGGGATGGCAATTCCTTCCAGTGAGATGTATTTGAGAGGCTGTAAGCTCAAGGGCCACCCTCCTACTGACAAGGAGGACAAGGCTTGGTAGGGGCTCCTTTTTTGGAGCACACAGCATAACTAATAAGGACTTGTTCAGATGTAGGAAAGACAACAATAAGCAATCATGATACCCCAATGCTTCTAAATGCCCATTTCAAAACGTTGGTGCCGACATCTTTCCATCTAGAAGACAGCTTTGGGTGCATCATCCAAAGGAACTAAACTGATAAGGGATTTTACCAAAAGATAGAGAACATGGATGCTTTGTTTCCCTAAACCCCATCCAGTCTTAATTCTTTGTGTGCCGTCCTAATGAACCAGGCGAACTTGAGAACAACAAGGAACCCTATCCCTTTCCTGTTGAGGTGAAACCAACCATTAGATGGTTTTACCATGCCATCATCACATGTGAACATTTAGAAACTAAGAGGGTTGTTGAAGTTGTGCACTCTGCAGCAACGGAGGGATGAAAAGAGAGTTCTGAAGGACTCCTCATGGCCAGAGGCTGTCCCTGGGCTAATGGTCCACAGGTACCTCAGGCTCCTTCTGATCCCCATTCGGAAACCGGCAGCATGTCACAGAGACAGGCAGCCAACAGAGGATGGCATGGAGCCGACAGGAACTGTAAACCAGCTCTGCCGCTTTTACTTAGGTAGTCAATGATCCTGTTTCCATAAGGAATGATTGAGATTGATAACTGATTGACTTTTTGTTTGCTTTTCCAGCTAATCATAGAAAATAACAATAAATAAACCCACAAGGTTTAGAGGTGAAACAGTCCATTGCTACTAAGACCTGGACTTAGCTCAGGTGCTAGACTACACGCCAGAGCACATGCCATGGTAGAACCCTTAGGACCAAAAAGATGGTTTATCTCCAGCATGGCGTTGCAGCGGCTCTCAGCACTGGGTGGATTTTGTTTGCTTCAAGTGCTCTTCAAACAGAAACGCACAAGAAAAGTCATCAAATGGAAATACACAAAATGGCCCTGTATGTGCCACGCCAGTATCAGAAGCACTATCTTCTCTTACGTGCTGGGGAAAATAAATGGGATTCATAAAGTCACATGTTAATGTAGGGAAGCATAAAAGCCCTGACCACCTGCTGATCAAGGTAGCTCAGCTGATCAGAAAACTTTGGTTCCAGTCCCACAGAATTCCCACGCTGGGTTCTGCAGCCGCCTCTCCGCTGCCACTCTGCTTCAGTGATCCTGGGTCGGTTGCGTGGCGATGAGAACTTTCTCTCCTTCTTCTCCCTGTGCTTTCCCCTGTAATGCCGTCCAGAGGGCTGGTGAGTAGCACCCAGACTTCCTTGCCTCTGGGTTTCCCCTGCCATCCGACCGCTCTCAGAGTCAGTGCGACAGGGGTGCCCGAGGTGTAGGGGGCGGCGCCAGGCCCTCTGGGTACCATTCCGCGCAGGGCAGAATTGCACCTTCAGGACCTCAGCCCTGCCTGCCTCCCCTAATTCTGATGCAAGGCAGCCGGAGACCAGAGGCCGCTTCTGCAACGCTCTCACCTAGGCAGCGGCAGCGGCAGATCCCTGGCCGCAGCAGAGGTGGCCGACCTGAACACTGGTGGCGGCGTGCACGACTTTCCTACTTCCAGACCTATCGACAATTATAGGAGCACTGAAATGCTCCCCTTCGGCCTGAACTATCTAGAATGTTTTCGCCTGGTTATACCGTCCACTTCTGTGACTCTGAACATGAATGATAGATCATCAATATTTTGATAAAATAGTCTCACTTTAGAAAAGTATGACGTTGCGGGGCATGCTGGCACATGTCTGTCATCCCAGAGGCTCTGGAGGCTGAGTCAGGAGGACTGCAAGTTCAAGGCCAGCCTCGGCAACTTAGCGAGGTTCTCAGCTATTTAGCAAGACCCTGTCTCAAAATAAAAAATAAAATGGACTGGGGATGTAGCTCAGTGGTTAAGTGCTCCTGAGTTCAATCCCTGGTACCAAAAAAAAAAAAAAAAGTATATGACAATAATACTCATCAAGGATGTTAGTACAGTGCTGTTTACACGTACAGACCAACTCACGTGTTCACTTACGAAAGTTTACCTTTTCAAGATGTGAAACCTTACAACATCATATGTCAGGTACAACTGCTGCTCTCCATTTAGAACTCTATTTATGACATTTATTTTATTTTTTTAAACTTAAGATCTTTAAAATATGCTTAACACCTTGAATCCTTGTGTGTGAGAAGGAAGATTTGGGTTTATTTGAACATTTCTTAGAACTTCAGCTCTGTGACTCTTAATTCTGGTAAATTATATTTAACGTCACCATTTTAGAAAAACTTGGAGGTGGGGTTTGCCCCAAGAAAAATGAAGTTAGATTGGGGATAATAGGTGAGCCTCGGTATGCACACACACACACACACACACACACACACACACACACACACAGTAGGGTCTGTGTGCCTGAGTGCTGGAGAGGCTCCCAGGGCCCATGTGCATGCTCAGCACACCACCACCAAGCCGCCCCCACAGTATCAGCACTGTTTAGACACCACAGGTGGCGCCAAGCATCTCCAGAGCTGAGAACCCTGCTGACCCCAGGGCCATCTGCATGGGACTTTGTCTACCTGAAGCCCAGAGGATTTGGACCAGGTAACATCTGCGGCTTTCTCCTAGCTGGCAGGTCTACAGCTGGGGCACATCGCTCGCTGCTCTCTCATAAAGCTCAGACGAGAGGAATAATAAGCATGCTTTGGCTGCTGAGACGATGTACTGCTGGCTCTAGAATAGCATGCAGTAAAAGCTAAAAAAAAGGGGGGGTCTCATGAAAACAGAAGGAAGAACATGGAAGTGGAGGAAAGGGGCTGAGGGGGAGGAAGAATGGTAAAGGGGCAGAACTGTGGGATGAAATTGACCAAACGATGCTACGTGCAGGTATGAGTACCTCAGTTCACAATGAACTGTGCTCACATGTACAATGAAGCAAATAAACAAGTAATTAAATAGAAGGCAGACCAATAGAGCAGAGGATGGAGGAGGAGGAGGGCAGGGAAAGTGAAGAGCCAGGGATTGAAATGGAGCAAATAATGTTACGGGCATTAATGAATGTGTCGAAATGAACCCCACTGCTAGGTATAACTGTAATGCACTAATAAAAACACTTTTAAAAAGAAAAAACAAGCTAAATATACAGAGATGTGCCAAAGAAAATACACACCATCAGCCAAAACCTTGGAATAGTTAATATGGAGGTCAGGATGCCCACCTTTTTGGGAGATTCAGCTGTTCAGTGTTTTGAAGTTTGAGATCCTCAAAATCGGCTCCTAAACGAGGTCTGGCACAATTATGATGGAAGCCAACTTAGCAATTGCTATGTTGATTAAGAAAATAAGCAATTGGAAATATTTTCAGAGTTCAGATGAAACTTTCCATGAAGTTCTACCTTTAAGGACATTGATAAGTAAGCATTGATAACATTGCAAATAAATGAAAATTATGAATCTATTTCAGCATTGATGTTTTTATTTACCATCCCAAAGAACATGGAAATTGTCCTGCAAAAATCCAATTAAAATATAATCTTTGAACTATTTTTATCTAGAAAGTTGTAGGGAGATACTCTGATGAATTTGATTTGATTGATTTTTCTCTATTATGTTACTCTTTAAGTTTATTAATTTTTGCTCTTAATTATTGCATTTTTTGCCTGCTTTGGATTGAACTTGCTCCCCCAATTCCCTACATTAAAACTATATCATTAATTTGAGGATTTTCTTCTTATTGAATATAATCTATTTAATACCATAATTTCCCCCCAAAATTGCTTTGCCTGAATCTCCCAAATTCTGATGCTTGACTTTTCCTTTTCATTTAAAATATAATTTCCCTTGTGAATTCCTTTGTTGTCTGTGGGTTATACAGAAGTGAGCTGTTTTATCTCCAAATATTTGGGGGATTTTCCAGATAGCTTTCTGCTACTGATTTCTTGTTTGGGTCCATTATGGCAAGAGAAGACACTTCGTGTGGTCTTAATCCTTTCACATTTGTTGAGGTTTGCATCATGGCCCAGCGTAGGTCCCCTTGACGCACGTTCCCTGGCATTTGAAAAGAACATGTAATTCCTCTATGGTCGAGTGGAGCGTCTGTAAATGTCAAGCAGGTTGGTAGATTAACAATGGACTCTGGTCTTATCTTTACTGATTTTCTGTCCATTGCTGAGGGGAGGAAGTTGCAGTCTCCAGCTCTGAGTGTGTGCTTCTCGATTTCTTCTTTCTGCTTCATCAGTTTTGCTTTCTGCATTTGAGAGTTGTGTTCTTAGGTGCATACACATTTAGAATGGTTCTGTGTGAATTGCTCTTTTCACACTGAATGTTGTTGCTCTTTATATCTGAAAATATTCTTTGTTCTGAAGTCTATTTTAATGCTAATATAGCAACTGTTTGCATGACGTTTCTGTTTCTCCTTTTACTTTTAACCTATATGCCTTTATATTTAAGGTGTATTTATTATAGATCAATTAGAGTTGATTGTTGCTTTTTTTTCAATTTGATAATCTCTGTTTTCACTGGTCTACTTTACTAAAATGTAATGTAGATACTGATATGATTGACTTGTAATTTCCTATCCATCTTGGTGTTCACTTCTTGCTTCTTCTTCTTTTTCTACCAGCTTTCAGATTGTTTATGATTCCATTTTATCTCCCTTGTTGGTGTGTTATTTATGTTTCTTTTGAAATATTTCAGTGGTTGTGCTGTTTGTAAAATACATCTTTTTTTTTTTTTTTTTTTTTTGTGGTGCTGGGGATCGAACCCAGGGCCTTGTGCTTGCAAGGCAAGCACTCTACCAACTGAGCTATCTCCCCAGCCCCTGTAAAATACATCTTTAATTGAGCACAGTCCGCCTGCTTCTAGTATCATATTAGTCATGACTCAGTTGGAGAAACAACCAATAGGATGTTTGATGTCTGTGAATATGTGAGTGTATGATTTTATTTCTATTATTCCGACATTTGTTGCAGGGACTTGATGGTATACAATTGCAGGAGCTGCTTATGCATTCCCAGTAGACGGGCATCTTGGCATCTAATGCTGGAGCTTGAGCCCACGGGACAGACAGCTGGGAAGGATGAATGTCACTAAAAAGAGCGATCTCCTGGAAGTCTTCAGAGCCCAAGTAAACTCCCTGAGAGCAGTTGTGTTGTTCTATTTCCAGTACTGAAGACTTGCAGGACTTGAATATCCTACCGTGCACTTTAAAGAGCGGTTTCCCAGACGTCACCTCACTCATGGGGTGGCCAGTATGGGTCCACTTATGTCCATTTTATACAAGAAGGAACCAACAGTCAGAGCAGCTCAGTGATGTGCCGGAACACGGGGAAGGGACAGAACCTGTGTCCCAGGAGGATGATTCTCAAACTCTGAGTGACAGAATTGTCTGTAGGTCCATTCATTAAATCAAACCCTGGTTTCATGGCCTTACCCCAGAAATGCCACCCTTGAAAACCACAGCTCCAAGGAGTTTTTTCCTTTTAGCAATCTCGGGGGCTGCTGAAGATGCTTTTGAGAAATACAGGCTTTATGTGACATCTTAATTCTCCAAATGTCGCAGCATTTGTCCAACAATTCCTAGACCTTCCGGTATTCTCTTCATTCTTTGTTTAAACACCATTGAGGTATGGACACTTTGTTTTTTCATTGAGGGTATAAGACATTGTTTCTTCTCCTAATATGATCTTTATCTCCAATGGAGACACACTTTTTGTCTTATTTTTTTAATGCTTTATTTGAAGTGAATTTAGTAACAGTCTTGATTGAGTCTGAGAAAGCACCTTAGAGGTTTGAATGCATGGCATTTCAATGACTTCTGAAGATTTTCTCTTTAGAAGGAAATGCAATGTTTCTTCTTCTTCTTCTTCTTCTTCTTCTTCTTCTTCTTCTTCTTCTTCTTCTTTTGAGACAGGGTCTTGCTAAGTTACTTCGGGCCTCACAAAGTTGCTGAAGCTGGGCTCAAACTTGGAATCTTCCTGCCTCGGCCTCCCAACTGCGGGATTGTAGATGTGAACCACTCACCCGACATCCTTTTCCTTCTTTGAAAGTCTGTATTTTTCCTTTGAGAGGACATGCATACAATGTCCAAGGGATGTCTCAGTGTCCCATCTTGCTTCCTTAAACTCATTTTCTAAGATTCCCAAAGAATTATTCAGATAAAACTGAACTACAGCCGTGTGCCTGCGAGTGACACGGGAAACAGGCGTGCATCTGGAGACCCCAGGCAGCCTGCGCCTGCTTCTCTGTGGGTGGTCCTCACTGCCAAGCACACTCGGGAGGTGACGTGTTGTATTCAGTGAGACCACAATTAGTCTGCGAGAGTCTGCAGGCATCATGAGCAGGAGACAGAATGACAGTAATAACCACTCTTAATTCTCACATTTATAAGAGAGAAGACAGACTAATGAAGCTGTCTACCCGTGACTGTGCCCTCCGAATTATCCTTAGTAGTAGGGGGAGTTATCCTAAAAATCTTAATTACATGCAGTACGATAATAAGGAAGGCTGTTTATCACCAAACAAGCACCAAGGAAAGGCCCTTCTCCAGCAGCTCCCCCAAGGCACCCGCAAGCCTCTTCCGGTGGGGCTGCTCTGCTGGGGGTCTTCAGCAGGGAGGTGGAAACTGGTGAGAGAGAACCAAGGTTACAGACTGGAATTCTTTCAATCAGAGCCATTGTGAATCTATTTTCCAATCACATTCCCTAGGAGATGATTCATAGAGCCTGACAAAATCAAATTATCACAGGAAGAGCTTCCTTACTCAGATCAGTGTTGCTGGAATGTTCCCCTGGAGCCTTCCAAAATGACTTCAGCTCTTAGCTTGTAATTCATGCATTTACCTGGAGTTTTGCTCTAGATTAGAAGCCATGATTTTCTTTGCTTACGGTTTAAGAAATACTTTCTCAATGCCAATGGCAAGCTCCCCACTTCCACCACCCCACATACACCAATAGCCAAAAGAAAGGGCAATTCAATCTACCCGGAACATTCTAATTTCTAAAAAGGCTACAAAAGCTTTGAGTATGAATAACTCAGTCCTGGGAAAACCTTATCCTTGTTTCATTTCTGTTGGAAGAAAGCATATTTTTTAAAGTTTTAAAATCTCTAAAAAGGGTATCATAAAGAGACCCAGTGTGGAAGGCTTATAAGTAGAGAAAAATACAGTTATTTTGCTCTAAGATGTCATTTGTAGCGTATTTGGGCTTATGACAGTCAGCTGCAAACTCAGGTATTGAAGGAAGAGGGTATGATTTATTAAAGCCCCTGACCCCAGCCTATGAGGCTTGGTTTCCCAGGGCTTCCATAACAAAGCACCACAAATGGAAGCACTAGGATAATAGAACTTCATTGTCTCATAGTTCTGGAGGCTACAAGTTCAAGGTAAGGACAGGGTTGATTCCTTCTGGGTGCTTTGGGGAGAACCTGTTCTGTGCCTCCCTTCCGGCTTCCGGTAACCTCAGGCATCCCAGGACTGGTGGATGGCTCTCCTCATCTCCTTATGCCTTCCCTCCCTCTATGTCTGTCTCTGGGTCCAAATTTTCCCTATCGTTAAGGACACAGTAATAGGATTAGGACCACCCTAAGGACTCCACCTCGACTTGGTCATCTGCACAGATCTGATTTCACAATAAGGTCGTATTTTTAGATGAGGAGGGTTGGGCCTTCCACGTCTTTAAGGGAGGAGTGAAATTCAACATGTTACATGCTGAGGGGCCTCAGAGTTGAGAGGGGATTGTGTAACCTTCTGATTGTTTCTTTTTTTATGATAAAAACCACACAACAAAAAATTCATCATCCTGGTCATTTTTACACATACAGAACAGCAGCGCTAACGCACGTGTGCTGTTGTGCAATCTCTCTCCAGAACTTTTCACCTTGTAAACCAACACCCTGTGCCTAAGAAGCAACAATCCCTTTCCCCCGCACACTGCTTCTGGCAATCACCATTCCACTTTGAGTTCCTAAGACTTTGACTACTTAGATTCTGCATTCAGTGTTTTTGTGACTGGTTGATTTCACTTAACAGATTGCTCTCAATGCTCTTCCATGTTGAACCACATAATAGGATGTCCTCTTTTTGAAGAGTAAATAATACTCCATTGTATGTGCTCACCACACTTTCTTCATCTATCCATCCATCCTTCTGGAGACATTTAGGTTGCTTCCATGCTGTGGCTCTGGTGAATAGCGGCGATGAACGGGAATGTGCCCCTTCCAGATCCTGTTCTCGGTTCTTCTGGATATGTACCTAGACGTGGATTTCTGGATCACATGGTAATTCCACTTTGAATTTTGTGAGCCACAGCCATCTAAGGTATGTCAGGTGAGACGGGAGCCTGTTGTTTGGCAGCCCCGCAGGAGCTGGGGTGTGGACGCACGTCCCACTCTTTGCCCACAGGCTGGGCCCTTTCCCCCGCTGCTCCACGTGGGGCCAGCATCTGTCCATGCTAAGGTCCTCTTGGGTCCATCAGGCCACTGCGCTCTCTCTGCTTCTCCTTAGCCCCTCTCCCTGGGCCTCATGGTAGCTCCCCCTACTGCTCTCAGTCAGGTGAGGGAGAAGGACAAGTCCCCCTGGCAGCTCCCTGAAAAGCCAGAGAGTGGACACAGGTGCCCTTCTTTCCCTTCCCTCCCACAGGAGAAGCCCCGAGTTGGGCTTTCTGTCCCATTTTTCCTGTGTCATGCCAGCTTGGGGAAGGATCTGTCCTGGTGAAGATGCAAGGGCCCTTAGGCATTTCAGGGTGCCTGCTCTGAAGCTCGCTGGGCGAGCTCGCCTGGGGTATCCTGCCGCTTACCTCTTACTGGAATTCCCCTGAAGGCTTATTGTCAAGCGCGTCTCTCTGGGGGGCTGTGAGGCCTGGGGCTTGCCACTTGGCCCTATTGCTGACATCATTCTCCATTTTCTGCCGATCTCTTAACAAATCCCCAAATGTTTTCCAGGGCCCCCACAGCACAGAGTCCATCTAATTTCATCCCTTACACATGGTAAGGAGAAGACCAAGGAGACCGTGCTCTGCAAATCATTTCTGGCACTTCATGTTGCTTCTATTCCAATGTAATAAGTTCACGGCCAGTAATGGAATGTGACATGTTCTCAGGTGGATGGAAATTTTTAAAAGGGTGGAGAAGAAAATCTCCATGTTAAGCAAGTTTCTCCAACTGACTTCAGAACCCAGCAAATAGCAGACGAGCACCCTGGCTTGAGCATTCAGTGAATAATGTCAGGCAACTTAAATTCCCTGAGTTCTCATTTCTTCAATAAATAATACCATCTCCTTCATAAAGTTGATGCGATTGTTCAATAACATACAAACTTTCTGGCCCAGAACACAAAACACAGTAGGCGCTCACAGTATGCACTCTCCTCTCTTCAACAGTCAAGTTAGAGGAAAACTGTTGTAAAAAGAAACAAATCATATGAACAAGTTCAATACATCCCACACACATATGGAAAAACTTACATGATCTAAAGCAAAATTTACATGTGCTTAAACTTTCAAATGATGTCTAGTTTCTACTGCACATTACTCTAACCTGTTGCCCCATGAGAAGTTTAGCTGCCTCTTACTAACCAAGTATCATGATGAATTGGTAACTTTACTTCTTTACTTCTAATCCAGAAAAGTATTTTAGAATATAAAGCCTGAGGAAAAAAAAGAAGTCAGGTGTTTAACTGAGTAAACTGCACCTGGAAGGTCAAAGAGGTGGTGACCAGAAAGGCATTAATGTGTCACAAGAGAAAGAAACACCTGACATCTTGATACCACTCTCGGCTTTGCTTCAATATGTAATACTAGGGGATGGGAAGACATGGACCTGTGTCAACGCCTAAAGAATCTGACATCACTCGTTAGACTTAAGCCTTAAAAATATGTAAAGTGATTTTCTGTACTGGCTCAATTATCACTGATTTTTTGATGTGTTTTCAAAATCTCTAAGAAATACTGTCAATTTGAATAATTAATCAAATCCATTCTGAGATCGTGACATTCATTTAAAGAGTAAATAGCAGCATCTATCCACTTGCACCTACCAAGGGGCAGCAAAAGCCAGTCTAAATACACATGGTTTTGGAAACTTGCTTTAAAGGAAACCATCACGTGAAGTCCTTGCTGTTGCCTGGTCAGTGATGCAGATGCTCAGCAGAAAGGTGACAGGGAGGAAGGGCTCAGCTGGACCATGAAGCCAGAGCCCCGGCCCCACCTTCCTGGATAAACACTCTCAATCAGCGCTCCTCATCAAGTGTCTGCTGGCTGATGGACCAAAACACAAGGGACACAAGACTTACAAGGCTCTTCCAAATTCAACGATGGCTCCTATGGTAATTTATTTTACCCTAGACAACTTCCTTTGCAGAGGTGTCAGGTGAAAGACAGAAGGAAAGAGAGTACTACCAGAGAACCCACAAAATGCATTATAAATAACCCACAAACAGGCGGAAAACTTCATTCCTTCATGTGCTCATTCACCTGCATGCCGTAATTACTGAGTGTCGACTGTCCACCAGGCAAGAGCTCATAGGAAAGATCTCATGGACCACATATCCTGAGGGGTGGGGGCGAGATGGAAAATAACAGCATTGAAAAGCAAATTCATAAAAGAATTTCAAACAGTGGTATATGATATGAAGAAAGTGATCTTCAGGCAACGTCATATCTGATAAAATCATGCACTTATATCACAGCATCTTGATCAACCAGGGGCCCCTGTGTGACAGTGGTCCCGTGGGAGCCCACCGCCTGTTGACACCGGTCTTGGAGATCAGGAGGGGAGCCTGTTCCCCGGGGTGGAAGATTAAACATCTGAGAAGCCCCAAGGCCAGTGCAAAAAGCAAGTATTTGTAAGGAAAGTGATAGCGACAGAGTCCCAGAGCTGGGTGTCCACCTGAGGGGGTGTGCCTAGCTCTTTTATAGACCCCAGAACCCCTCTTTTAATTATTACCTCTTTTTCTTCTGCATATATGTGACCAAGGGCAGGGATGCCGAGGTGAATTGTGAGCACCCAGAGTGCCCAGGAGCAGATCACCGAGGTTAACAACCCACTGTCCCCTCTGATAACCAGTGACAAACAGTCCTCATCCTCTCTTGTCCCCCATCAATCATTCATCACCTACACTGACTGCCTGACCTTCACCCCTGCCTCAGTTTGCTAAGGAATGGGGCCTATCCTGCCCACTCAGGCCAGGCGGGGCTGCAGGCAGATTGGTTCATGGCAAAGAAAGTATGGGGGGGGAATCAGCAGAGTGTGCCGTTTTATAGACTCACTCGCTTAACCTTGTGTTCCCACCACCTCATCTCTCTGTCCCCTCACACTGTGACGCCACAGGCATCTCAGGTAGAGGAAGTGCATTCTGTGATGCCCACACCAGACAGAAATACCTCGTGAGTTGTGTCTCAGAACATGGCCCCATTGCCAAGTGGGACAAGACTGTAATTTAGGAATCCCAAACTGATTAGTCAGGTTCAAAGAAAGGCTAACTTGCCTGCTCCTGTCCCAGTCACTGCATTAAACCATCCACCAAGAAGAAGTCTCCGTCAGTTGGAGTCTTTGGGTAAACTGCCACATCCTCCTTTTCCCTGATACACTTGGTTTACTCACGGACCTGATTTATTTTTTGGAAATGTTGAAAATAAAGTTACAATAAAGATAGGGTCAGTGCATTATAAACAGCATACAAATACATGAACACGTTAACTCTTTCATTTGTTCTTTCAGATGAATGCCATCGGGTGTATTTAGCATGATTTAGGTATTACACACGCCTACATGTATGGAAAGTCACATGTATTCCAATAATATGTGCAATATTTATCTTTACATGTATGGAAAGTTACATGTATCCCAATAATATGTACAATGTTTAAGTTTTTATGTATCAGTTAAAACACAAAACTTAAATTTTCAAAACTGAAATTGTAATTTTTCTGAAGTATAAGAAATAAAAGAAGAACTCATTCAAGAAATAATAACTGGTAATAACAGCCCAATGACAAAATTTCTTCTTGATTCTGCTCAGGCTGCTTAGCATTTTAGAAGTCTCTTTGGGGGCTCAAGTAAAATCTTTTGAAATGTAATAATTTATATATTAATTAAAGCAATAATCAAATATATATTGTTATTAAAGGTCCTCTCATGGTTTTCATTTCTGGTAAACACAGCCATGTGAAAGGATTAAACTCAATTTTTTAAAAATTCCCTCAAAAAGAAAAAGATTTTAGCAACCCTTTCCTCCTACAAGACAAGTACTTTCTAATGAGATATGATTGACAATATAAAGTTTGCACACCTGGACTGATATTCTTGTTTGAGATTTTTTTTTTCAATTAGAATATGAATTAGTGCTGACAAGCCTGTAAATGCTTCTGCTCTTTAAATGGAACAAGACTTGTAAACAAACTTAATCATAATATACGATGAAATTACAGTTCAGGTCAGAGTCATGATTTTGCAAATTTCTGTCCAAGAGTAACAGGGTGCCACCAACCCCCATTTAAATTTTTGTGTCCATTTCCCCAGAGAGAGGAATGGGGCATGTGAATACCCAGCACTGCTGCAGATGTCCCTGGGACTCCACCTGGATAAAGAGAAGTGTCCCATGACCTGGGAAGCTCTCTCAGGGATTGTCCCTGGTGTCCCCGCTCTGAGCAGTGGATGAGACCAACAATGATTGTTCGAAATGGTGGAGTCTGCATTATGTTAGAGAAGTTCTAAAATATAGCTTGGCTCTTTGAAAGGCTGCATCGGACTAGATTTCAAAAAACATTTCAATTCATCTGAATTCCCAATATAGAATGTACAAAGGTCTTATAAAGTGACCCTATCCTAAAAATAAAAGCATGTTTCCATTTTTAGACAGCTCATTAGAAGTTATTTCTTGTTAAATCCATAAGAATAAAGTTTTTCATCAGTAGCTGGAGAATTTTGCCAAAGGTGATGGGGCAGTCCAAAGCTGGTCACTTCACAGCCTATGAATTCATAAGTGAATTACTGCCTGAAAACCCAGATGTCTATAAATCTTCAGGCTAGCTTCATCCAAAAAAATAAAAATAAAAAATTTCACAGCACTCTGACAATACATTTCTCGAAGGAAAATCACAGAGTTGTACAAAAGTATTTGGATTCGGCGTCTTGGTCATAGCTAATATAACAAAACTGCCTACCCACCAACTATGGTGGTCAACCAAGGACAAAAGTGATAGAAGGATTTTAAGATATCAGATTCATTTAAAACCCCTTGAAGTCCTACTATGTGACAAACATCATATGAGCTCGTTCATATTCAGCAGCTTCTCCAGCAATTTGGGATTCATGAGGTTGAATTGCAAACTCATCAGAATGCAGCCTTCAGACTTGGTTTCACAAACAATAAAACATGGTTCTGCTATTTAGAGGCCAGTGTGGAAAGACGCGGTAGAGGTTTTTGCATGTCTTCAGCACAGCAGTCTTGTTGGCCTTTCTGGGGGCTCAGCATGGTTAGCACTGCTGCCTGCCTTTGGGATGCCTGTTCCCTCTGGTATACACCTTCTTACATTCACATCATGCTTAAAATCTTCCCTGGTTCTGCTGGCTGACATCAATGTCGCTAGCCCCCCTCCCCCTCTGCTTTCATAGCTTGAAGCATTGTTTTTTATTTGCTAAAAAGTAAGGCCTGTAGAGAAAGAAAGAAATTCTGCTTTGTTCACGCTTCATCCCCAGAGCTAATCATAGGGACTGGCACATGAAAAGTCCTTATCACTTATTTTCAATTCAATAAATTATAACACTTTTTCCAATCCTCTTGACATATCTGTTTGAGCATTGGTGGGAAAAAAGAAAAAATGTCACCAAGGCCATGTTTACTCAACCTGAATCCTCCCCGTGACCTATACCAGATGGGTGTGTTAGTCTCTGTGGCTGCTGTAATAACTTATCACAACTGGATGGCTTAAGAAACAGAAAGTTTCAGTCTCATGGTCTGGAGGTCAGAATTCCAAATCAAGGGCTGGGCATGGCCAAACTCCTGCTGGAGGCTTTAGGGGAGAATTTATTCTGTGGTGTTTTAGTCAGCTTATTTGTGACTGTGACCAAAAGATTAGAGGAAGAACAGTTCAGTTGGGGCTCACAGTTTCAGAGGTCTCAGTCTGTAGAAGGTGAACCCCATTCCTCAGGGCCTGAGGTATGGCACAACATCATGGAAGAAGAGTATGGTGGAGGAAAATGCCTCAGGACATCACACCAGGAAGGAGAGAGAGAGAGAGAGAGAGAGAGAGAGAGAGAGAGAGAGAGAGAGAGAGAGAGAGAAGGTACTCCTCTGAGCCAGGGCAAAATATAGGCCCAAAGGCACCCCCCAGGGCCCCAACTCCTCCATCTACATCCCACCCGCCTACATTTAGCACCTGGCTCATCCCTATCAGTAGATTATGCATTGATTAGGTTCAGGCTCTCCTGACCCAATCATTTCACCTCTGAACTTTCTTGCCTTGTCTCACACAGGAGCTTTGGGGGATCACCTCATATCTAAACCATAACATTTCACCCCTAGTCCCCAAAAGCTCATGCCAATCTCACAATTCAAAATATATTTAGTCCATTTTCAAGAATCCCCGTGGTCTCAACTCTTCCAACATTATCAAAAGTCCAAGTACAAAGTCTCCTTGGAAACACAAGGCAAACTCTCAGCACAAGGCCCCATAAAAATTAAAAGCAAGCTATGTATACCTAATATATAAAGGTACAGAGTAAACATTTCCATTCCACAAGGAAGAAATAGGGGCTGAAATCCAGCTGGGAAAACAAGTTCTGTAGCTCTATGGGGCACATGGCATCATGATGTTCTCTCCAGAGGGCTTGTGTAGCTCTGGCCTTATGACTTTGCTAGTTGAAGCCCACATAACCTCTCCCTTGGCTTGTTTCTGCTCAATTCCTGTGACTTTCCTCACAGGCATCCCATGTTGCCAGCATCTCTCAATCCTGGGGGTCTCCACTGCAGCTTTGGTTTCCTCACTGCTTCATGCATCACCCTCCCAGGGGCTGCCCACAGGGACTTCAACCCTGCTGTGCTTTGCCTGGCCTCCCAGGCCTTTCTTTGAAATCTTGATGGAAGCCTCCATGACCCCCTAACTCCAACCTCCTGCAGAACCAGCACCATGTGGTTGACTCCATGGTCTGCCACCATCTTGAGCAGTCACCAAACCTCTAAGGACCATGGCTGCAGCAGCTCTGAGTCCCTGGTGGCTGGGCATGGTGAAACAACTTCCTAGGACTCCCTATTCAAGCGGGGTGCCCCGCTGGTCTTGTCTCAAAAGAATTTACACTTTTACATCCTTGAGTTTGAGATGGGTGTGTTCGTGCCAATTACTGAGGTGTCCTCAAGTCATGCTTCCTATTGTTTCTGGGTAAAGTACTCAGCAGCTTCTTTTTAGTAGCTGTATTCTCTTTAACTGCCATAAGTTCCTTAGCCCTCATTTTACTGTTTTCTGGCCAAAATTTAAGTTTTTCAAAACTTTCTGCTTTGCTTTCTGCTCCTGATTATCATAATAAACCTGGCTAAAAGCTGCCAGCAATACTCATGCCACCCCCTGAACGCTGCACTGCCTAGAAATTTCTTCTGCTGGATTAATTAGTTCATCACCTTTAAGTTCAGTCTTACAGAAAGTCTCAAGATATGGCAAAATGTAGATAGTTTCTTAGCCAGAATGTAGCATGAATGGCCTTAAGACCAATTTCCAATAGAGTCCTCTTTTTCTTCTGAAACCTCATGACCCCAGTCTTTACTGTCCACACTCTTATTGGCATTCTGGTCTTCTGAATTTCCACCAGAATTGCCCTTTAAATTCCACTTACAGCAATCTAAAGCTTTTCCAGTTTGCATCTCTAAATGTCTCAAAATTCCTCCCACAATTCCAAAAAGCTCCCAAACTTCTAAACCACATAGTCAAGTTAGTCATAAAAATGACCCTGATTCTTGGTACCAACTTCTGTTTTAGTCAGCTTTTTCACTGCTGTTACCAAAAGACCTGAAAAGAATAATTAGAGGAGGAAATGTTTATTTGGGGCTCACAGTTCCAAAGGTCTCAATCCATAGACAGCCAAGTTCATCTTTCTTAGGGCCTGAGATATGGAAGAACATCATGGTAGAAGTGTGTGGCAGAGGAAAGCATCTCAAGTCATCCCACAAGAAGGAGAGAGGGGGGGGAGGGCTATCCACTCTCCAGGGATCAAATGGAAACCCCAAAGGCATATCCCAAAAACCTACCTCCACCTTTTCTAGCCACACCATAGCTGCCTATGGTTATCACCCAGTTAATCCCTATCAGTAGATTAATGTACTAATTAGGTTAAGGCTCTCCTAACCCAATCAATTCACCTGTAAACTTTCTTGCATTGATTCACCCATGAGCTTTTGGGGGATATCTTATATCTAAATCAGAACACGTGGGCTGTTGGAATCTCTTGGCTTGTGGCTGCATTACTCCAATCTCTGCCTCCATTGCTTTTTCCTGTTCTGTCTGTGTTATTTCCCTTTGTCTCGCCTAAGGGTGTGTGTGTGTGTGTGTGTGTGTGTGTGTGTGTGTGTGTGTGTGTTTGAGATGGTCTTGCTCTATTGCCAGGCTGGTTTCAAACTCATAATCCTCCTGCCTCTGCCTCCTGAGTAGATGGGATTATAGGCATGTACCACCATTCCTGGTTCATGAGATCACTTATGATGGTAATGAAGACCCACCTGAAAAACCAGGGTAAGACTTTTAACTTTATCATATCTACAAAGACCCATTTTCCAAATAGAAATACCTTTACAATGGCAAGGGATTAGGACTTGATGTATTTGGGAAGGGGGCCCATCACTCAATCTACTACCACAAGCTTGATGAATACTGCATTTTACCAGTGCAAGCATAGTGTAGATGATCCATGTTGATTCCAGGTGTCCTACTTTCCCTGCTGATTTATAGACCACATGGTTGCTTCTATTATTTGATTATTAAACTGACTGTGATCTCTGCTAAAAGAGACATCAAAAGGTCACAGTTCTTTTGCAGGACAGTTCTTTAGGTAGAGAGATAAATCAGTTATAGGAAGAAATCAGTATCATTCAGCACTCTTTTTTTGTCTTAACTGGATGGTTGTGATTCTCCACTGGATCCACAGCAGAAAGATTGAACACCAAAGTTTCTGTTGCATTTACAACTAACCCAGTGGTCACCTGGGTCCTGTTCTGGCTTCCTTCCAGCTTACCTGCCTCAGTTCTTCCAAGTGGCAGAGAACCCTCCACCTGTGTGTGTGTGTGTGTGTGTGTGTGTGTGTGTGTGTGAATGACATGGTAGGACACACACATTTCTTCTGATCTTTATTTTCAACAAGTTGTTCCTTCGCTCAGCTCAAAACTTTATTCAACAAATTTTATAACTGAGTGAGGGTTAACTTATTCTGAAGGCATATTAAAAATGTAGCTCTGTTGTTTTCAACAAAAGAGAAAGAAACAGATGGTTCAACTGACCTCTGGTGAAATCTCAACACCAGAACCCGAATGGCATGAATTTCAATCAATGCTTTCATAATTAACACGTGTGAGAAATAGATGAGAAAGGAGCAAGAATTACAATTATTTCTGCATTTTCTACATAGGGCTCATTACTTTTTTCTGTAAGTCCTCTTTGTCTGAAAATAAATTAAAATAAGCAAATAAGCATTTTGATCTTTATTCTTTTTTTTTTTGCCAATTTAGTTCTTCAGAAATTGGTTTCATGGGAGCCAAATGCTGTCAAAACATATGCTTGATTTTCTTTAGGTAGAGGCATGCTGTTGCTTTTTTCTAAAAATAATTGGAACTAGAAAACAGTATGTTCAGTTTGCCATAGGTAAAGGAGAAATGTCATGTCATTAAACAATTCATTAAAACAAAGGACTTTTTAAAGTTCCATGAACAAGTTTGAAATCAGAAGGAAACCCAGTACTCATGCAGCGAGTGACTCGCTGAATTCCAAATGGGCTCAACTGCACAACTGCAGAGGATGCTGGGAAATGGGTACGAGCTCTCTCAATCCACACCATGTGGACACAGTCACTGCACTCTCTTCACAGTGAGAGGGATTTTAAGAGCTGTGCTTGGCACCACCATCCTTTGCCACCCACATTTTTAAACTGTATTCACCTACAGTAATTCCCACTGGGTACCTCCTAGGCACCAGGCTTTCCAGGCCACCTCTTTTCAGAATAAGTATCAAAGTGCACAGTCTGGGTCACGAGGAGTTTATAGTTACGTGGGGCCTGTCCTAGGGCAGATGATGTAAGTGGCACTATGTGGCCAAGAAGCACAGAAGTGGGAGAGGTAACTTCAGGGCTGGGAGGAAGGGAGAGGGGCCTCAGGGAGCCCATGAAATGTCTAGACCAAGGGAGTTGGTTAGGCTTGGGGTGGACAGAGGGAAGATAAAAGTTTTTTTTTTCAGTTGAGAGAACAGGGTGCTCACAATGAAGGCATGAAGACTTTGATATAATCCCATTTGTTAATTTTTGCTCTTGTTTCCTGTGCTTTGGGGGGCAGGAGGTTTAATCCAGAAAATTGTTGCATGTCTCAAGGTCTTGAAGTGTTTCCCCTGTGTTTTCTTCCAGTAGTTTCCAAGTGTCAAGTCTTACATTAAGGTCTTTGACCCATAAAGCAAAAGAAATGATCGAAAGAATGAGGAGCCAGTCTACACAATGGGAAAAATGTATTTGCCAGATATTTGTTGGCAGAAGGTTAATATCCAGAACATATATATATTTGAAAATTTTAGCAATAAAAAAACAAGCAATCCAATTTTTTAAATGGGCAAATAGGATCTGAATATATACTTCTCAAAAGAATAAATTCAAATGGCCAAAAAAAAAAGTAGGAAAAAAATACTCAACATCATCAACCCCAAGGGAAATGCAAATCAAAGCTACACCGAGAACACATTTCACCCCAGTGAGAATGGCAAGGATCCAAAACACAAAGTTAACAAAAGCTGGTAAGAATGTGGAGAAAAAGGAGCTGTGGGTGGGAATGAAAATTAGTTCAACCACTGGCTTAGTCAGCTTTTGTGTCACTGTGACCAAAGGAACTCACAAAAACAATCAGAGCAGGAAGAGCTTATTTGGGGCTCCCAGTTTCACAGGTCTCAGTCCATAGAAGACCATCTTCAAGCCCTGGGCCCGAGGTGAAGCAGAACATCATGGCAGAAGGGCGTGGTGGAGGAAAGAGATTCAGAATGTGGCAAACAGGATAGGGGTGGAGAGATTGAGAGAGAGAGGGCGCTCTGCTCATCAGGAACAAAATATAAACCCCAACGGCACACCCCCAGTGACCTACTTCCTCCAGCCATAGCCTACCTGCCTACAGTTATCACCCAGTTAACCCATTATCAGTGGATTAATCCACTGATTAGGTTACAACTCTCCTAATCTAATCATTTCACCTCTAAGATTCTTGTGTTGTTTCACACAAAAGTTTTTGGGGGACACCTCATATCTAAACCATTATGGCCACGATGAGGAACAAAAATCTACAAACAGAACCACTATATGATCCAGCTATCCACTACTGAGTACGTATCCAAAATAAATGAAGTCAGAAGACAAAAGAGACACCTGCCTACTCATGATTATTGTGGCACTATTTACAATAGCCAAGATAGGGAATCAGCCTAGATGCCCATCAACAGATACATGGATAAAAAAATATGGTACATGTGCACAATGGAGTACTATAATTCAGCCATAAAACATGAAATCCTGTCATTTACAGCAAAATGGATGGAACTGAAGAACCTCCTATTAAGCAAAATAAGCCAGACATAGAAAGATAAGTACTGCATGTTCTCTATCAAATGTGGAAACTGAAAAAAAAAAAAACTTTTTTTAAATCTACCTGAAAGTCAAATAGTAATGGTGATAACTAAGGACTGGAAAGGGTAGTGAGAGCTGTGTGGGGAAACAAGAATGGCTGGACATGATCAAAGCATGCCATGTGCATGAATGGAAATATTAGTGAATCCCATGATGCATTAATAAAAATAATAAGCAAATTAATTAGTTAAAAAATTTGAAAGTTAAAATACTCCTGGGTTGTCTACCAAACAGATCAAACAGCCTACCAACCAGAATGATCAGGGAGATTAGGAGAACTTTAAGTTGGTAGAAGGCACCAGACTAAGGAAGGAGCCTTACTCATCAGATCCTGGAGACCCATCAGACAGTTATGTAAGATGGATAAACAATAAGTGCCCTTGGGACCAACCCCTGCTAGTGCACCATGTTTTAGCCCCTTCACCAAGCCCACCATCGGTGAGAACGTGAGCAGCTAAACCCCGTATTCCAGAAACCCCATCTCCTCCCCTTCTTGCAGGTAAATCAGTCCATGCTGCTGTGATTACACCCAGCAGCATGTGATTAGTCTGAAACGCTTCAGCACACAGAGTGGGGTCAAGTACATTTCATACAATCATTTTATAAATGCAACTCAGAGAGCATATTTTATGATCCATTTCACAGTATTATAATGCAAAGCCAAAACAATGACTCTGAACATGGAGAGATAAAACTATTTGCACCGGGAGCGAAAATAAGTTATCCACTTTCATTGTTCAATCCTCAGTTTGGATAGAACACATGAATATTAAGATGGCCCTATTTCATTCCTTTTTAAAAGTAAGATGAGGCTAATCGTATGTAATGAAGAATTGTTGGCCTGAGTCTCCATGACAGTTCTGATGCCTGCCACATTGTAAATACCACAGGTGCAAAACAAATGTGTAACTTACCCTCTTACATAATTTTCCATTTATATTATAGAGAAACAAAATACACTTTAACAGCAGGGTCTTTTTTTCTCTGAACAAAAATCACATAATCTAAGCAAGAAAATTCAATAACAACTTCTACTCAGATGACAAAAACCTGCTGAAAAAGCACCAGAGTGAGAGCAGAGTTGAAACTTGTACACAAAGTCTGAAATAACCTTTCTTAACCAACATGTGATAAATTATTTCCAATTTAACAATTAATTAAAATTTAAATTTAAAAATCCTGTAAGAATTTTGGGATACAATGTGGGCTAGTCAAAATGGTCCAAAGGCAAAAAAGTAACTCAAATAAAACCCTTTATGTGAAATAATCTATCTAATTTATTGTATACATTTAAAGGAAGAAGTAATGGTCACATTTACCAACATTCATGTTCTTTGCAATTTTAATATTTCTTTGTGTTCTGTAATATGTTCCCTTTGAAATGATAATGGAAGATGGAAAAGAATAACAGCCATAAAAACCTGAAACACACAATTTTGACACATCAGCAACACTACCAGTTAAGCTCAGATATTAAGTCAAGTTATAGTAGCGTCTCCTTATCTGAGATGTCCCTTTCCATGGTTTTTGTTGCTCAGTCATCTGGAAATGTTAAATGGAAAATTCCAGAAATAAACATTTATAAGTTTTAAAATATACAACACTCTTAACAGCATGATGCAATCTCTCAATGTCCTGCCCCATCCCACCAGAGACATTGTTCAGTGTATCCATGCTGTAGAGGCGACCTGTCTGTTAGTCATTTAGCATTCATTTGTATAGAGAGTTTGATACTATCCATGATTTCGGGCATCCACTGGTGGTCTTAGTATGTATTGTCCATGGATAAGGGAGGACTACTGTATATAGAGAAAAATCATCAGGTAAAGAGACGAAGGGAAAATTCCCCTCCACCCAGTTTGCTACAATGAATGGACCATATCCAGATTAAATAGGAGAAAGGACAAAGAAAC